>NW_019417538.1:102633-134415 GCF_000390285.2 Anoplophora glabripennis
TACATAAAAACGTACCTACAATCAACCAAAACACAAAACATCCCCAAATTTCCATTTTATACTGTGGCACTGTTCTCGCATCAGTTTATGATACCTACTTTTGTTGTTATTTTAAACCATGTCCATTCCAGTCATTGGCTTTTGTTTTCCGCTCCTGTCAAAGTAAAGTAGGCCAAACCCTATATCGACGTATTTCCCTTCAAAAGGACTATCCATTTATGCTTAAAAAATTAGGTGGTGCAATTTAAAAAAAATGTCGATGACGTCATAGGTTTATGAAACATAGCGCAAAAAAGGTTTAAGCAACGTGACAAAAAACGACAATTCTAATTTACTAATCGACGTGTTTTAGCGTTTTTGTGAAAACTCAACACAAAATGAAATATGAATTTTTTGCGTTACTTCTGGGACGCACTGTATATAGGTTTGTTATTTAAATGTTTTGATGTTATATATCTGTGGTTTAATGTGGTCACATATAAAGCCACATTATTTAATAGTTGTAATTTATTTCTCAAGTTTTAAATATGTTACCTTATAATGTTCTTAATATAGTAGCCGCGGACGAGGAAGAACGATTGGAACAGATTCGGGAATTTAATAGAGAAAGGCGTTTAATGTGTGAAAGATGCGATCTCTTTAATAATGTTTTGCTGCACCAACGCGAGATGGCCTCAGTGAATGCATGCTCCGTCCGCCCTATCCAATAAAATCCTCTTATTTATTTACTTATATGTGTATGTCTACTGATGAGCAATTCCCACAGTGTTGCCAGATTCACTTAAGTGACAGCCAAACTAAGTTAATAGCTAAAATCTAATAAAATAATGAGTTGAAAATTAACAATAACACATGAAGTTATGATTATAAATGCTTGGCAAATATCACACTCTCAAAATATTAAGTCAGTTTTTAAGCATCAAAATTTTCAACTATGTTTTTAACTGATATTTTAGGTATATCTAATTTGTGGCAAATCTTTTAATCTAGCAATGACGGTTTCTTTCCATTTTTTTTATATTGTCGCAGAAATCGTGACATCTAGTGGAAAAATTGATGCATAAACTGCCAACACTTACGCTTTTGACACTTGTAACCCTATTCCCTCCATCAATCAACAAGAATTATATCAAAATTATATGCGATGCAAATCTTATATGTGCACATATATTTTAATTGCGGATATAATTAGTGATCTAAGTTGAGTGAAAAATTATAAATATTTACGGAGACATTCATTTTTTTACAATCCATCCATTTTGACACACATATTGAAAACCACTATCTACAAGGAGGGTAATAATCTATGCATGCTCGCCAACGAATTGTAAATTTGCCGAGTCATGCGATGTGTCAAAAAAATTAATAATAGTAACTGGTCTTAAGAAAGCTTAAAATTATAATACATTATGTATTAATTTTAATCCACAATTTAAATTCATAATAATGAAAACCATAAACAAAGATTAAAAATGCACAATGTAAATGCCTACCTATTTACAGAAAAACAAGGTAGTTGCTGCAAAATACATTCGGTAAGTTACAAGAACCTTCCCATCACATGTACACAACTCGTACTCATTAGTACAACACAAATAATTAATTTAAAACAAGAAATTGACAGCTGAAAACAGAAATCAACACTAGCTAGGTTGCATAGTAAAGATTTCTAACTACATTGAACAAATATAAGTTAAAATATAAAACTTCCCATTACTAGTTACAAAATGATTAGAAAGCACGGACTTCTGATTTACAGCAACGCTCACCTCGAAAATCATGTGGACAGTTGAATATTGAGTTTCTAAGCTAGCCAGATAGTATTGAGGCCAGAAACACTTATATGAAGATATTTTAAAACATGTGACATACCCACTAAATAAATGATTCTTTATTTCTTTCTTATTTCATATAGAAAGTTAGAATTTAGAAATATACAGGGTGTAACTAAATAAGTGTAAAACATTTAAGGGGGTGATTCCTCATCGAAAAAAAGATAGGATCTTTCATATAAAGAAACTTCATTGGAGCATCCCTTGTTAAGATACAGCCCCTTAAAGGGGGTACATAAAATTTGTTTAACAATTTTTTTCACAAGCACTAAACAAGTTACAATATTGAAATTAACCTGACATTTTCTACTACCAAAAAGACACTTAGCCAGTAATTTATTTGGTTTACCCCATGGTTGTAAGGGGTGGAAAACGCAACCCCTAAAATTTATTTCCAACGTAATTTTTTGTCTTATTATTTTTTTACCATTTAAAAATTTATTTCCGATAGCCTGTTTCATTCTAAAAAAAAATGTCTCTTGAATTTTTTGCCCAAATTAAACCAGTTCGCAGCAAAAAATTATTTTACGAACAAGATACATATCGCCATAAAACGAAAATACGAAACTAATTTATCTAGTAGGCCGCCATTAGCGATACTGACAATTAAATTGGAATCAAGCTGTCAGTTTGTAAATTTTTGAAATTGAAGTAATACTAATTGTGTATTGTTCTGTTCTTAATTTGTTACTTTAATAATTCACTTGTTATTAAAATGGCATACACAAATGAGGAAATGGCTGATATGCATTACGTTTACGGTCTGTCGCAGGGGAATGGGTTAGAAGCTTCTACAAGATATGCTGAAATGTATCCTCAACGGCAGCATCCTTCACATAGAATATTTGTCTGACTTCATCAACGATTACGTGAATATGGTTCATTCAACAAAAGAACGCAGGATTGTGGTCGCCATCGAGAAGTAAGAACACCACAGCTTGAGGCAGCAGTACTTAATTTGATAGAAGAACAACCTACTACCAGTACTAGAAAGATTGCTTTCCAGCTAAATGTTGATCATATGACGGTATTTCGAATTTTAAAGGAACATCTCTTATACCCTTACCATCTGCAACGAGTACAGGCACTGTTACCGCGAGACTTTCCGAACCGTCTTGAATTTTGCAATTGGATGCTGGAAATGATTAGAAGAAATCGTGACTTTCTGAAGACGATCGAATTCACAGACGAATGTAGTTTTTCTCGGGACAAGATTATTAATTTTCATAATTACCACATATGGGCTGATGAAAACCATCACGCTATTGTCGAAACTAACCATCAAGAACAGTTTTCTCTTAAGGTGTGGGTCGGAGTTATTGGGGATTATTTAATTGGGCCTCATTTTCTACCTCCTCGATTAAATGGTGAGGCATACGTTCAATTTTTAAGAAAAGTGCATCCCCCCGTACTGCTGGAGGAAGTTCCTTTGGGCGTCAGAAGGGATATGGTTTTTATGCATGATGGGGCTCCCGCCCATTTTAGTCAAGTAGCACGTCAGCATTTAACTGAAACATATGCAAATCAGTGGATAGGTCGAGGAGGACCACAGAATTGGCCCGCTCGATCCCCGGATCTCAATCCTCTGGATTTGTCTACTTGGGGCCATTTGCAGCATTTGGTTTATCGTACTCCTGTTCGCGATGTAGAGGACTTAAGAAACCGCATTATCGATGCGTGCAGGGTAATTAGAGAGACTCCAGGAATATTTGAGCGAATACGTGGCTCAATGCGCCGACGTCTAGACGCATGCGTAATGTCTGAAGGTAGACATATTGAACATTTACTATGATTTCTACATGTTGTATGTTTTGTTATTATTAAATTAGTTTTGATTATTCCCCTTTAATCATTTAATGCAGGTAGTAACTACAAAATAACAGTAAATCCAGTCCGCATTTATGACGATGTATCTCTGTAGTTGTTCGTAAAATAATTTTTTACTGCGAACTGGTTTAATTTGGGCAAAAAATTCAAGAGACATTTTTTTTTAGAATGAAACAGGCTATCGGAAATAATTTTTTAAATGGTAAAAAAATAATAAGACAAAAAATTACGTTGGAAATAAATTTTAGGGGTTGCGTTTTCCACCCCTTACTACCATGGGGTAAACCAAATAAATTACTGGCTAAGTGTCTTTTTGGTAGTAGAAAATGTCAGGTTAATTTCAATATTGTAACTTGTTTAGTGCTTGTGAAAAAAATTGTTAAACAAATTTTATGTACCCCCTTTAAGGGGCTGTATCTTAACAAGGGATGCTCCAATGAAGTTTCTTTATATGAAAGATCCTATCTTTTTTTCGATGAGGAATCACCCCCTTAAACGTTTTACACTTATTTAGTTACACCCTGTATATCACCGACTGCGTGGCTGATCTCTCAACCCATAAATATCAGTGGTCAGCAGTTTTCAACTTAAAAAAATATGTACACCTTTGGTTTACACTTTTTTCTTCCTAATTTTTTTGAAAAAATAAAACCAATTACATGTTCTACACAAGTAAAACTCTTAGAGAAAATTTTAAGCCCAAGGTAGGTCACGTAAGTGCATTACTGTATGATTCATTGAAGCTTGAAAAAATGTTTATTTTTCAAAAAACCGAACTCTTGCAAAAACTGAAATATTTCGCAATTTTACAAAAATGCCTTTATTCTACTTGCCATATTCTGAAAGTTTCGTAAAAAAAATCTTTTTTCGTTTTAGATATAGAAGTTTTAAAAATAATGCAAGGTTTAGCCCGTTTTTGCAATAACTAATACATTTGTTGATCGATTGACATCAGGCTGAACTCAAAATTATTGTTATAAAAAGTTCTACAACGTTCGTCTAAAGCATTTTTTTCTAAAATGTTTATTTTTTTTTAATGGAAAAATGAAGCCCTAGCATTCAGCTGAGGTAAAGTGGTTCAGTCAATTACTTCACATCCCAATATTTACAATCAGTGTAATATTCGCAACTGTATCTTTTAAATGCCTCAATTTTTGACCATTTTGTATGATGCAAACATTTTTTGTGCATCAATTGAGGTCTCCTCAAAGACTCCTTATGCTTGATTGTTAGCAAAGAACGTTGTACTTAATTTAGAATTTAATGTAGAATCTTTGTTTCAGTTGGTGGTTTGAAATAATTGTCCTTTTTACGCTTCAACACGCAACAATTAATATTGTTGTATTCTTCTTCCTGTATTTGATTCAAAATCACAGTCACTGGCACTGGCGAAAGATCTTTATGCCTCAGTTGATGCACTTTGATGTAACTCTTGTATTTAGTTTCGTAATCACAGTCATTGCACCTGTACATATGAAAATGCGAAGGGTGTTTCAGTTGGTGCCGTTTGATATAACGTTTGGATTTAGTTTCATAATTGCAGTCATTACACCTATATATTTCACTCTGCCTATGCCTCAGTTGGTGGTGTTTTATATGTTCCTTGTATTTAGTTTCGAAGTGCAGTCGTTACATCTGTACAATTGAACCTGTGAAGGAACTTTATGTATGAATTCGTGATTTCTGATGTGGCTCTTATATTTAGTTTCGAAGTCACAGTCGTTACACTTGTACATTTGAACCTGCGAAGAATCTTTATGTACCAACCGATGTCCGGTAAAACTCTCCTTAAACTTCGTTTCGAAACAACAAAACTTATTCTTGTACAATAATTGATGCTTGGCTTTCGTATTACATTCATCTGCTGATCCATTCACGAGTTTATGTCCATCCTCTTCTGCATCTTTACAGTCACTCTTCTCCAATGGTACAGTATCGGAGCTCTGCAGTGGCGCGTCCCTGAAAATATTACATATACAGGGTATTTTTAAAATTCGGGTTAAAATTTTAAGGGATTATACACATGCCAAAATATTGCATTTCACAAAAAATCTAATAAAAACTTATAAGAACATAGTAATTAAACAGGATAGTAAACTTCAAACATTTTCACAAACATTTTATTAAAAAGAAACTCAGATCAAAGAGTTGCGGCATTTTGGTATGGTTTTTAACAATAACTGAATCAACATTAGTGCTAGTAACATAATTTTAATTTTAGTGATGTTAGTCAAAAATGTTTACCCTTGACTACTTTTAAGAAACCCTGAGAAATCCAGAATTTTTTTTTATAACTCGCTTTTCTTTCAGAACATCCATGGATATCAATAATTGTTTTTGGCAACCCCACCTGTCAGCTATTTTAGTTTCACTCATCATCTTTAATTTGAGCTGTTCAAGAGCTTCATACGATTATTTGTCGCTGAGTCTTTCACAGGGAAAATGACCCCTTTGGTTTTGATAAATATTACTCAGAAACTAATGACCGTACAGAAAATATAAGTTTTGAAAACTTCAAAATATTCTCCTTAAACAAATTTTTCGATGTGAGAAATTTGACTCAAAAAAACGTAAAAAAGTGTGTATTTAAGGATTTTTGGTAAACTTAAAATTGATGTTCAGGATATTTTTCTATTTTTTAACCTCAAAGTATCCCAAAGAAACCCTCAAAAGTTCAAACTGCTGCGACGCTTTTTTCATTGTGAAAAATCAATTAAAGGATAACTTTTGCATTTTTTATTCTTTTTCTAAATTGATTTTTTTTTCACAAAAATCTATTTTTTTTGCATAAAATTTTTTTTTTTAAATATTGAAAAAAAATTTACTTTCCGAATATAATATATTCTTTTACAAATGTGCTGCACCATTGTCAAATAAAATTGTCCTTTTTTGCCAAATAAAATTGTGCGTTTTTTAACCGTGGTTTCCACCTTGTTTTCAAAAGTCAATTTAAAAATTTATTGCAAAAAGTTGGTCACCCGCCAATCAGTTGCTGTATCACCTTTCTCAAATCTCGGATACATACTGCTCAAGTTTTTTTTTAAACTAACCTAAAAAGCTTTTCAGTATATTCCAAAAATATTTCTTCTGGCGATTGTGTAGCATTGTTTATATTGAAAAAACATTTTGTTTTATTTTTTTTCTATTTTTGCAATATTTAATATTTTTTGATGAAAAAAAAATTTTATATTTACAAAAAAAATAACAGTTTCAATTTACAAAAATGAATAAATAATGCAAAATTTATCCTTTATTTTTTTTTATAGCAAGAGTGACAATTTCAATATCATTAATATTGCCCGATTTTCGGAGCTTCAGGGGTAACCTTGGTAAGAAAAACTGATACCAATGGGCATAGGACTTACTTCGTACTGAGCTAAATCGATCAATACTACTGTCTTGTCAAAGCCCGGCTTTTGCAGCCGGTTGGTTATGTAGACAAACTGTTTACCAGATATTAGTACTTAGACTTTATTAAATACAAAATTATAGTCATACATTGTAATTCTAGAGAAAGATAATCATTTATCAGATATTAATTCAATGAGAGTGATTTTATCTCACTAGGATTGGATACTGTCATGAAAAATTCCAAATTTTGCCCGAAGTCTGATGTACCAGACGTGAACGAAGTTACATTTGGAAAAAATATATGAATTTTCTGTATCTGCTAAGGCAAGAGAATGCTGCTTCCAAAATAGTTTGCTACGAAAACTTATGAAATTGGAAATAAAAATATCTCCTTGTAGCAGATGTTTTTGTAGTATTCATCTTTGTCAAAAGTGATGAAAGAGCAAAAAGTACAAAATACTTTACACGATTGCATTATTTAATCATATAAATCGTAAAGTGTCAAAAGCATGGGCTGCCATAAATTATGTTAAAATAGTATTCTCTTACCTTGTTTCCTCCTCTTCCGATTTTATGTCAATACTTTCATCTTTGATGGACATTTCCACCTCGTTAGTATCAAATTCTTTGTCCAAGTTTTCGGTCTTAACGAATAAGTCAAGTGGAGCCGTATCTATTTGACTTTCTGCGGCCGAACTATCAAAAATGCTTTTAATTTTTTCTCCTGCCTCTAAGCAATCTTTTAGGAAACTGTTATGACTGCACAGAGAATCAAAGCACGGCTTACACACAACGGGATATTTGATGATATTTATATTCTACAAAATATAGTTTTTAAATTCTGAAAAATGCAAGTATTTAATATCACTAATACCATTTCAGGAGCCAATTTCTCAATAGCTCCAAGTTCCTCATCACATATACACCTAAACTCACTTTCTACTGGGTGCATACACAATCGACATATCTTCTGACTGCAATCTAAGTTACTTTTCTTTTCCTGCATGTACACGTCTTTTAAGTCGAGTTGTAACATTTTTTCGCTATCCACATAAGGAATAATTGTGTTATCCATATTCAGACATGTTGACTTAAATTCCAATGCCATATTTAACTTTCTTCTGCAATCCTTACATATAACTTCTTTGCTCTCGCTAGCAAATTTCTGAAAAATATGCAACTTTAAACAGAAAGAAAATAACTGGCAGAAAATAACAATTAATTGGTAAAAGTTGCTCGACACTTGAGACTATTAAGATCTAATTATATTTCACCTACTTACCAATTTCAGCAAAAGAACATCTAGAATGTCTCTGATAATGTTGCCCATCACTTCCAAACTTTTATCTGTTATAGTTTTAAGGCAAAGCCTACACGAGGTTTCCTTACCATCAGTCATTGCTCTGAGCTCTGCAACAATCTTCTTTCAAATATAAACAGAACACAGACAAAAAAATATATAAAGCCTTCACTTCTAACTCTAACCTCTAACCCATAGATTAATACAGAAACTCTAACCTTCTTGGTAGTGTAGAGTGTAGTGTAGTGTGTAGTAGGTGTTGTGACGTGACTGTTGTAACACTTATAACTGTTTTATGTTGTGTGTTATTAGAAATAGAGATGGGCGAAACATAACTGATCCGGCTCTGCTTACTGGTCCGAGTGAACTCGAGTGAAATAGTTCCTTCTCATTTTGCAGGGTGCGGACTCCCATACAACTTATGCGATGTTTCTTTCGAAGTAAATTTAGTATCCACATCAACCTTTTAATACTTTATTCATAAGAGTATAGTATGTAGAAACAAAATTCTAGATAATCACTATCCACTGCAGTAGTTCTTTCTCTATCCTTGTTCAAAGTTTTTAAAATGTATCTTTTTTTCACTTTTCTTGAGAAATTTGATAATTTTTTTTATTTAAAGTAATCGATTTTCGATACATAGACATTTTTAACCAAGTACCTAGTTTTAGGGTTTTTTTGCTTCTAAACCACATCTAACTTCGTTAGCTTGACTCGCATAGCGATTTCCATTGGGGAAAACTGGGGCTGCACTCGGGCAGCACTGACACTCCACTGGTTGTATGAGAAATATGTTTTGGTGCAATCTCAATGGAATGACAATTTTTGCGTGGTTTGATTTTTATTCATTCAAAGTAACAGTTGACCAGTTGAAGTTTATCAAAGAAGGTAATTACAATGAATGAAGAATAAAATTTGAAATTTAAAATAAACGAGGAGGAAGTTACATTGTGTATTCCTGTAGACGAAACGGGGTCACTTATTTAAGTTTGTAGATGATATTTTCAATGAATCCTTCCACTTCTGGCAGTTGTTTGCGTATAACTGGTATAACATACATTTCATCATCATCACTACTACTACTTAATAAAAACGATAATAATGGACCAACAACTTTGTCCATATTTACCGCCATTTTTTCTTGCACTGACACCGGCACTAGCTCCAAGACCTCATGCGAAATAATATGCACTCAGAGCAAGAACTATTGCTCTAGTTTTTCAATGGAATTTGAATATTTGCACCCACTTGACCAATGGAATGTCAATGGTGCACTCAGTTTGCACCAGTTTTCTCAATGGAAATCGCTAACAGAATACGTGAGCTTGACTGTCCCGTGTTGTGTTCCGTGACTTGTGATTGAGGTTATGTAGTTTATAAAGTGGAAATTGTACTTGAATTAAATATTAAATAGAATATAATACAAATGGAGAAATTCAAGGGATCATTCTGCAGGCTATGCCTCAATAACGAAAATGATGCAAGTTTCAAGATAATAGATGAAACCATTAAAGAAGTTTTAGACATTCTTCTCCCGAAATTAGTAAGATAAATTGCAATGTGGCAATTGGACTTTATTTGGATGACGTTAAATAAATTTATACAAAACGATTAACAATTATAAAATCATAAATGCTGTTTAAAATTATTTAATATGATGTTGTATCGAATAATAATAATTTTTGAAGGTTAAAACATATGTTTTAGTGGGTAGAAGAAAATAACTCCATTATATGCAACGTCTGTTGCACGAAACTATTTGCGGCATTTCATTTTAAAGCCATCTGTATGGACACCGAGGACATTATTTTTCCTTATATTAGTTCCAAAGATACAGCTTCAGTTGATCTAAGAGAGGTTTACTTGAAGGAAAAGGATAAAGAACAATTAGGAAATATATTGCAAGATGAGAAAATTTGTCGATTATGTATGCAGATAGTCTCATGTGGATTTACATCCGTAAAAGAAGTGAAGGCCGACGTATTTCTTAATTATATTCCACAAGTTGTATGTAAAATATAATTGTTTATTATTTTCTGTTATAATTCTGCAATTGATTGAAAGTTGTAATTAATCTACCTAATAACTAAACAATTTTCCCCCCAGATTTTACCGCTGAATGTTTTTTTTTTTTGTAGAACTTTATCTCCACGAAAGACCCGGTTATATGTTCGATCTGCCTTGATTCGTTAAGTACCCACAGTAGCTTTTTAAAGGACTGTTCGGATATACAGGAGCAAATCAGAAATGTTAGTGACGAAAGAGAAATTTTCTTTTATATTAAAAATGAACAGATTGAAATAAAATCTGAACAAATTGAGGATGGGTAAGTTTTAAAAATGTTTGAGACGATTTAATGAATTAGACAAGAAATTTTTAAAATGTTCTAATAATACTGTGATCTAATTATACCCATTAGACGTTCTACAGGGTTTTCAAAAAGTTTGTAACCCCCCCATCATCTCAGAAAATATTGCTCGGACAAAAAAATGATTAGAACAAAAGTTGCAGGGTTTTGAGTGAGCAATCCAACGGTGACTTTGACCATGATTAGAGGTCAAGTTGAAAATTTTAAATGGACTTTTGATTCCGGAAAAGAAAAGAGCGAGGAATATCAGGTCATTTATTAAAAATCGATTTGACCTGTAAACGACCTTGAAGGTCATGATCAAGGTCATATCCGAACATAAAAATGTCCACTTTTTCCATTTCAAAAATATACGGTTCCATTTAACATTTTCAGGTTGACCTCTAAATGACCTTCAAGGTCATGGTAAAGGTCACATTCGAACGTAAAATTTTTCGCTCTTAGTATTTCCGGGGTCAAAAGTATACGGTTCCATTTAAAATTGCAACTTCAACTTTTGTCCTAATCTTTTTTTTGTTTGAGCCGTATTTTCCGAGATAGAGGGGGGTTCCATACTTTTTGAAAACCCTGTATACAGGGTGATTCTTATTCCTTTTTTCCCCCACATTGATATGTATCACAAAAACATCAAACACCAGTGGCCAAGAAGCAAGGTTTTTAGAAAAATGCCTCACATAATTACTGAAAATAATACATGACAATATTAGAAACATTTCGGTGATTTATTTGTTCAGCTTCCAGTTTTATGAGAAATTAATATCACCAGTACTTATTTTTAATTAACCTAGTGTATTTCTGTTGCGTTGAAAATAATTTGAATTACAAATCCATCAATATTGTGCCGTAGTTCAATTGTTTTACCACTGAAATCGTAAAATAAAAATATTCAGACCATACCATGAATGAGTACTTAATAAATTTCAAATAGTACGGCTTCAAAGATGAAAAAAAGTCGATCTCTGTATTTTGAGACATAGTACATATTTGGAGCAAATTCGGACTATGGGAATTTATCGTGACAATCACAGGATGTGATTTCTGATATCATACACTAGTTCTTCATACTTTTCTTCGAATAAAAGATATTCTTAGTTTGGTAGGAGTACCACGGGTACTTTGAGAAAAAAAGGGTTTTAATTTCATACCACACATACGGTATGAGTAGGTGAATAACAAATGTACTTACTTATTTAATTGTACACATAAAACAAAAACAAAACATAAAAAAATCATAGCCGATAATAATGAGTCTAAAATTATTATTAAGTGTTAAAGGAATTATCAACTATTTAACGTTCTGTTTGAGTAAATGTTCAAAGTGACCATTTGCTTAAATACATTTTGTACATTACCAATCTTATAAACGTTTTGATATCCGGTACCTGACAATGCGGATAGTCGTCTGATATACTGAATACTGAAATAAATAACTTTATATGGCTATACAGGCTGTTATTAATTCGCTTCTCACTATAGAGATCTCGGAAACGGTAAGAGGTACAAAGTAGCTTAAATGGGGGCAAAGTTGCATAATCAGGGGCCAACATTATGCCTCTAAGAAATCAAGGCTAACATGATTAGTTTTCGAAATATTTGAACAAAATTGAAATTTTGGAAATCCGTTTTTGTTTCATTTCAGTCTTGTTTGAGCTATTATTGAAAAAAAACACTTTCTCAAGGCCACTTTTTGCCTTTTATCGAATGGCATAATCAATTTTTAAATGTAACGTTTCGTCTCTCCAAAACCATCAACTTAATTTTTTTAAATACAACTCTAGAAATGTTATTACATTTTTGTGAGCCTTCATACCCCCAATACTGTACTGTCTCAGCCCGAACCAGATTCAAATGTTTTGTCTCGAAAAATTCATCTATTCATCTTCAGTGTATTCGTTTCAAATTTATCTAAATTTTTTATTTACATTTCTTCGTTTATTGAATTATTATCGAACACTGTAAGTGTCGTTAGTCCCTGTGAAATCCATCTAGTTATTTAAACTATTACCACCACACGTTACAATAAAACATTTATTATTATTAACTATTACCATCACTTGGTCATACATAACTCAGTTGTTGCGTCAAAATTAAAACATAATTTTAATTTTATTATGACTAATTCTTAAAAATGCATATGAACAACCAAAATGCCAACTGAATATTATTCATTAAAAAATTTCAGTAAATGTTCAAAACCATTTTCGTTTTGGCAAAGTTTGAAAATGAAGATCAGCGTAATATTATCGGAATTTTTTTTTTTTTTTAACACAACTTTATTTCAAAATAACAGTTCAATGTACAAAACAGTAGTGTAGTTTACACCATCAGATGAAATAGTAGTCAAAAATATAACAATAACAAAACAAAACAAAGGAAACATAGATGGATGGTCAATGATACATTACTGTTAAAGCAAACATTAATTTTGTAAATATTCATTTAAACTGTATGGTTCCAAATTTAATAACATTTTGTGTATATATTTTTTGTACTGGGATAAACTCTGGGTATTTTTCACCTCTTGAGGGAGTTTATTATAGAATTTTATGCAAGTATAATGAACATTCTTCTCAGTTAATGTTAAATGATGTATGGGAAAGATTAAATTTGTATTTCTAGTATAGTAAAAGTTAGTTTGAAAACATTCCCTAAATAAATTCTTATTTTTAAAAGTGAAAAGTAAAATTTCTTGGATATATACGGCAAAAACTGTTAATAAACCATTTGACCTAAATCTTCCACGGCAAGACACACTTTGTGCGAGCCTCAACAAACACCTCAAAGTTCTTTTTTGAGAAATGAACAACCTATTTATGTGGATACTTTGACCAAAGAAAATTATTCCATATCGGAATACAGACTCAAAATTTGCATAATAAATCACTTTGAGGGTTTTGAGATCCAAATACTTAGTCAACACCCTAATACTATAGCATACACTATTCAACCTTTTTTCAATGCACTCGATATGAAAGGACCAACTAAGTGTGTCATCTAAGTGTATTCCAAGAAACTTCATATTTTCTTCCACTTTGCAGCTCATAGTGTTACTTAATTTGAAACTGTCCGGAGATATATAGTTGCTTTGTCTTGTTTTAAATAACATAACTTTTGTCTTATCCTGATTTACAACTAATTTATTTTTACTGCACCAATCAAGTATTCTATTGTAAACATATACAATTTTTTCTCGTATATCACTAAAATTTGACCCACAAATAAGAACGGTTGTATCATCAGCATACTGGACACAATAACCCTTTGTGCCGTCAATGTGTAGTGGCAAATCATTTACAAAAATCAAAAACAACAGCGGTCCCAGGATACTCCCCTGAGGAACCCCAGTTGTAATTGGTACATACATCGAAGAGCAGGTTATCCCACTTTTAGTAATAGTGACCTTTTGTCTACGATTCGTTAAATATGACCGAAGCCAATCCAGAAGACTGCCACGGATCCCATATTGTTTGAACTTATTTATCAATATAGTATGGTCTACACAATCATATGNCTACTTTTAAGAAACCCTGAGAAATCCAGAATTTTTTTTTATAACTCGCTTTTCTTTCAGAACATCCATGGATATCAATAATTGTTTTTGGCAACCCCACCTGTCAGCTATTTTAGTTTCATTCATCATCTTTAATTTGAGCTGTTCAAGAGCTTCATACGATTATTTGTCGCTGAGTCTTTCACAGGGAAAATGACCTCTTTGGTTTTGATAAATATTACTCAGGATCTAATGACCGTACAGAAAATATAAGTTTTGAAAACTTCAAAATATTCTCCTTAAACAAATTTTTCGATGTGAGAAATTTGACTCAAAAAAACGTAAAAAAGTGTGTATTTAAGGATTTTTGGTAAACTTAAAATTGATGTTCAGGATATTTTTCTATTTTTTAACCTCAAAGTATCCCAAAGAAACCCTCAAAAGTTCAAACTGCTGCGACGCTTTTTTCATTGTGAAAAATCAATTAAAGGATAACTTTTGCATTTTTTATTCTTTTTTCTAAATAGATTTTTTTTTCACAAAACAATTTTTTTGCATAAAATTTTTTTTTTAATTGAAAAAAAATGTACTTTCCGAATATAATATATTCTTTTACAAATGTGCTACACCATTGTCAAATAAAATTGTCCTTTTTTGCCAAATAAAATTGTGCGTTTTTTAACCGTGGTTTCCACCTTGTTTTCAAAAGTCAATTTAAAAATTTATTGCAAAAAGTTGGACACCCGCCAATCAGTTGCTGTATCACCTTTCTCAATTCTCGGATACATACTGCTCAAGTTTTTTTTTAAACTAACCTAAAAAGCTTTTCAGTATATTCCAAAAATATTTCTTCTGGCGATTGTGTAGCATTGAAAAAACATTTTGTTTTAATTTTTTCTATTTTTGCAATATTTAATATTTTTTGATGAAAAAAAAATTTTATATTTGCAAAAAAAAATAACAGTTTCAATTTACAAAAATGAATAAATAATGCAAAATTTATCCTTTATTTTTTTTTTTTAGCAAGTGACAATTTCAATATCACTAATATTGCCCGATTTTCGGAACTTCAGGGGTAACCTTGGTAAGAAAAACCGATACCAATGGGCATAGGACTTACTTCGTACTGAGCTAAATCGATCAATACTACTGTCTTGTCAAAGCCCGGCTTTTGCAGCCGGTTGGTTATGTAGACAAACTGTTTACCAGATATTAGTACTTAGACTTTATTAAATACAAAATTATAGTCATACATTGTAATTCTAGAGAAAGATAATCATTTATCAGATATTAATTCAATGAGAGTGATTTTATCTCACTAGGATTGGATACTGTCATGAAAAATTCCAAATTTTGCCCGAGGTCCGATGTACCAGACGTGAACGAAGTTACATTTGGAAAAAATATATGAATTTTCTGTATCTGCTAAGGCAAGAGAATGCTGCTTCCAAAATAGTTTGCTACGAAAACTTATGAAATTGGAAATAAAAATATCTCCTTGTAGCAGATGTTTTTGTAGTATTCATCTTTGTCAAAAGTGATGAAAGAACAAAAAGTACAAAATACTTTACACGATTGCATTATTTAATCATATAAATCGTAAAGTGCCAAAAACATGGGCTGCCATAAATTATGTTAAAATAGTATTCTCTTACCTTGTTTCCTCCTCTTCCGATTTTATGTCAATACTTTCATCTTTGATGGACATTTCCACCTCGTTAGTATCAAATTCTTTGTCCAAGTTTTCGGTCTTAACGAATAAGTCAAGTGGAGCCGTATCTATTTGACTTTCTGCGGCCGAACTATCAAAAATGCTTTTAATTTTTTCTCCTGCCTCTAAGCAATCTTTTA
Organism: Anoplophora glabripennis; assembly: GCF_000390285.2. NCBI lineage: Eukaryota > Metazoa > Arthropoda > Insecta > Coleoptera > Cerambycidae > Anoplophora > Anoplophora glabripennis. The sequence goes on from NW_019417538.1 coordinate 118,653, forward strand.
GGAAACTGTTATGACTGCACAGAGAATCAAAGCACGGCTTACACACAACGGGATATTTGATGATATTTATATTCTACAAAATATAGTTTTTAAATTCTGAAAAATGTAAGTATTTAATATCACTAATACCATTTCAGGTGTCAATTTTTCAATAGCTCCAAGTTCCTCTTCACGTATACACCTAAACTCACTTTCTACTGGGTGCATACACAATCGACATATCTTCTGACTGCATACTAAGTTACTTTTCTTTTCCTGCATGTACACGTCTCTTAAGTCGAGCTGTAACATTTTTTTGCTATCCACATAAGGAATAATTGTGTTATCCGTATTCAGACATGTTGACTTAAATTCTAATGCCATATTTAACTTTCTTCTGCAATCCTTACAGATAACCTCTTTGGTCTCGCTATCAAATTTCTGAAAAATATGCAACTTTAAACAGAAAGAAAATAACTGGCAGAAAATAACATAATTAGTGAAAGTTGCTTGACACTTGAGATTATTAAGATCTAATTATATTTTACCTACTTACCAATTTCAGCAAAAGAACATCTAGAATGTCTCTGATAATGTTGCCTATCACTTCGAAACTTTTATCTGTTATAGTTTTAAGGCAAAGCCTACACGAGGTTTCCTTAGCATCAGTCATTGCTCTGAGCTCTGCAACAATCTTCTTTTAAATATAAACGGAACACAGACAAAAAAATATATAAAGCCTTCACTTCTAACTCTAGCCTCTAACCCATAGATTAATACAGAAACTCTAACCTTCTTGGTAGTGTAGAGTGTAGTGTAGTGTGTAGTAGGTGTTGTGACGTGACTGTTGTAACACTTATAACTGTTTTATGTTGTGTGTTATTAGAAATAGAGATGGGCGAAACATAACTGATCCGGCTCTGCTTACTGGTCCGAGTGAACTCGAGTGAAATAGTTCCTTCTCATTTTGCAGGGTGCGGACTCCCATACAACTTATGCGATGTTTCTTTCGAAGTAAATTTAGTATCCACATCAACCTTTTAATACTTTATTCATAAGAGTATAGTATGTAGAAACAAAATTCTAGATAATCACTATCCACTGCAGTAGTTCTTTCTCTATCCTTGTTCAAAGTTTTTAAAATGTATCTTTTTTTCACTTTTCTTGAGAAATTTGATAATTTTTTTTATTTAAAGTAATCGATTTTCGATACATAGACATTTTTAACCAAGTACCTAGTTTTAGGGTTTTTTTGCTTCTAAACCACATCTAACTTCGTTAGCTTGACTCGCATAGCGATTTCCATTGGGGAAAACTGGGGCTGCACTCGGGCAGCACTGACACTCCACTGGTTGTATGAGAAATATGTTTTGGTGCAATCTCAATGGAATGACAATTTTTGCGTGGTTTGATTTTTATTCATTCAAAGTAACAGTTGACCAGTTGAAGTTTATCAAAGAAGGTAATTACAATGAATGAAGAATAAAATTTGAAATTTAAAATAAACGAGGAGGAAGTTACATTGTGTATTCCTGTAGACGAAACGGGGTCACTTATTTAAGTTTGTAGATGATATTTTCAATGAATCCTTCCACTTCTGGCAGTTGTTTGCGTATAACTGGTATAACATACATTTCATCATCATCACTACTACTAGTTGATAAAAACGATAATAATGGATCAACAACTTTGTCCATATTTACCGCCATTTTTTCTTGCACTGACACCGGCACCAGCTCCAAAACCTCATGCGAAATAATATGCACTCAGAGCAAGAACTATTGCTCTAGTTTTTCAATGGAATTTGAATATTTGCACCCACTTGACCAATGGAATGTCAATGGTGCACTCAGTTTGCACCAGTTTTCTCAATGGAAATCGCTAACAGAATACGTGAGCTTGACTGTCCCGTGTTGTGTTCCGTGACTTGTGATTGAGGTTATGTAGTTTATAAAGTGGAAATTGTACTTGAATTAAATATTAAATAGAATATAATACAAATGGAGAAATTCAAGGGATCATTCTGCAGGCTATGCCTCAATAACGAAAATGATGCAAGTTTCAAGATAATAGATGAAACCATTAAAGAAGTCTTAGACATTCTTCTCCCGAAATTAGTAAGATAAATTGCAATGTGGCAATTGGACTTTATTTGGAGGACGTTAAATAAATTTATACAAAACGATTAACAATTATAAAATCATAAATGCTGTTTCAAATTATTTAATATGGTGTAATTTCATATTACATAATTTTTGAAGGTTAAAACATATGTTTTAGTGGGTAGAAGAAAATAACTCCATTATATGCAACGTCTGTTGCACGAAACTGTTTGCGGCATTTCATTTTAAAGCCATCTGTATGGACACCGAGGACATTATTTTTCCTTATATTAGTTCCAAAGATACAGCTTCAGTTGATCTAAGAGAGGTTTACTTGAAGGAAAAGGATAAAGAACAATTAGGAAATATATTGCAAGATGAGAAAATTTGTCGATTATGTATGCAGATAGTCTCATGTGGATTTACATCGGTAAAAGAAGTGAAGGCTGACGTATTTCTTAATTATATTCCACAAGTTGTACGTAAAATATAATTGTTTATTATTTTCTGTTATAATTCTGCAATTGATTGAAAGTTGTAATTAATGGTCTATTTTTTTTTTTTTGTAGAACTTTATCTCCACGAAAGACCCGGTTATATGTTCGATCTGCCTTGATTCGTTAAGTACCCACAGTAGCTTTTTAAAGGACTGTTCGGATATACAGGAGCAAATCAGAAATGTTAGTGACGAAAGAGAAATTTTCTTTTATATTAAAAATGAACAGATTGAAATAAAATCTGAACAAATTGAGGATGGGTAAGTTTTAAAAATGTTTGAGACGATTTAATGAATTAGACAAGAAATTTTTAAAATGTTCTAATAATACTGTGATCTAATTATACCCATTAGACGTTCTACAGGGTTTTCAAAAAGTTTGTAACCCCCCCCATCTCAGAAAATATTGCTCGGACAAAAAAATGATTAGAACAAAAGTTGCAGGGTTTTGAGTGAGCAATCCAACGGTGACCTTGACCACGACCTGGAAGGTCATTTAGAAGTCAAGTTGAAAATTTTAAATGGAATGACAATGACCTTCAAGGTCATTTAGAGGTCAAGTTGAAAATTTTAAATGGACTTGTCAAAAAATCGGATTTCCAAAATTTCGTTTTTTTTTTTCAAATATTTCGAAAACTAATCAGGTTAGCAATGATTTTTAGCGGCATGATGTTGGTCTCCTGATTAAGCAACTTTACCCCCATTTAAGCTAGTTTACCGTTTTAGAGATCCCTGTAGTGAGAAGCAAATTTGTAACAGCTTGTATACTTACACCATACAAAAAGCACTTTAAGAACATCATAAACCGATAAAGTCGAAAAGTGAAATAAAAATGTAACAAACTCGTTTACCATCCCATCATATCATACCAGGTGTGAAGTTAATTTGCAGTAGCCGCTTTTCAAATGCAAAAATATGACATTTCAACTACACAGATGTGACTGATCTCCCTTGCCCTTGCAAAGCATGATGGGATTCTGCTTAAATTTAAACTATTCACGGTCTAATTTTCTTGGTATTCTATTATTCTATTCTGTATTAATTTTAACATGTCTAACATAGATTTACTGTGGAAATGGCTGAGTAAGAAGAAAAATTGGAAAAACCGTATTTCTTTATATATTAATATACAATTAGTAATGTATCTACATACAAATATTGGCTAATCTGTCCGTATTGACATCAAAAAAATATGGTGACTAAAATAACGCAAAAAGCTACTTTTTTTCACAAAATTATTTTTCATTAGTTTTGTTGTGTAATAATTGTAAATGTTAAAGAAATATGTATTTACAATTAGTAACATTAGTTAATATTTAATAAATCATGTAAAAAATTTCATTTTTTTAGAGACAATAGAATGTTCTTTTTAATGTTCTGCTCTTCAACTACAATCACATCAAAGAAATATGGTAACTTTTAAATAACACTTCGCTAGGTTCTGGAATCTGCTAAAACTCTTATTATTAATCCTAATTGACTTAAAGTTGAAAGAGCAATGATTTTACTAAATTATTTTTCATTGTAACTTTGCACAATGTAGGTTTATTTAATAACTACGCCAGAATGAAAGTGCTGTTTAGCAACTAATTATAATTCGGCAAAATTTGATTCTCTATTCTTCTATTCTCTTACTTTATTATTTCGGGAATGGAAATATTCCTTTGCACTGTTATGCCATCTACACAACTATAAATTTAAAGAAAATATTTTTTCAGTGATACGCCTCTCTGTAAGGATGAACCCACTGACTGCGAATCCAAAGGCAACAGTGATGTGAAATCTCGTCGGCTAAAACACGAAAAACCTTCAAAAGTGCAAACGTATAAATGTGGTAAATGTAATTATACAACCGATCACAAGAACAATCTCACACGCCATCGACGAATACATAAAAACCATTCAGAAATCCAATGGTACAAATGCGATTCGTGTGATTATAAAACTAAGGATAAGAATGGCATTAGAAACCACCAGTTAGTTCACAAGGACATTTCCAAGGTGACATTATACACATGTGATTCATGTAACTTCAGAACCAAGTATAAGAGGAGCCTAAAATCCCACAGCTTAATTCATAAAGATCCTTCTGAGTTACAAATGTACACCTGCGATTTGTGTGATTACGAAGCAAAGCGGAAGAAGCATCTCAATGTTCATAAGCTCAAACACAAAAACTATTCTGAATTGCAAATGTATAAATGTGACACGTGTGATTACCAGAGTAAATATAGCAGTGCTCTAAAAGGTCACCAGTTAACGCATAAAAATTTTTCCGAGGTGCCAGTATATACATGCGATTCGTGCGATTATAAGACTATGATTAAGCGAGGTCTAAAATGTCACAGTTTATCCCACAAGGATGCATCCGAAGTCCAAATGTACATGTGTGAATCCTGCGACTTTAAAACTAAGCATAAACAATCCCTAAACATTCACTCTCGTTTGCACAAAAACCCCTCTGAAGTTCTGACATACAAGTGCGATAAATGTGATTACAAGACAACACGCAAATATCAACTCAAAACGCATCAGTTAACGCACAAAGATATTTCTGAAGTAAAATTGTACAAATGTGATTCATGTGATTTTCAATCTAAATATAGCAAGAGTATTAGACTTCACAAAATAAAACATGAAGACGTTTCTTTAGTGCAATGGTACAAATGTGACGAGTGCAATTATCAAACTCGTTACAAAAGATCTCTCAAAATTCATCAGCTGATACACAAAGAGCTCTCTGAATTGCAAACGTACAAATGTGATTCATGTGATTTCGAGACGAGGCATAAACATAGCATTATACTCCACCAAAAGAAGCACGCGGAATTTTTCCAGATGCCAACATACACGTGTGATCAGTGTGATTTCAAAACTAAGTATAAAAGTACCCTAAAAACACACACTGTAACTCACAAGAATCCTTCCGAACTGCAAATGCACAAATGTCACTTGTGCGATTTCGAAGCAAAGCTAAAAGGTAGCTTAACAGCCCACCAATTACAACATAAGGATATTTCTGAGATAAAAATGTACAAATGTGATGTCTGTGGTTTTGAAAGTAAGTACAAGCGTTCGCTAAAATTTCACAATTTAGTACACAAGGAACCTTCTGAAGTGCCGATGTACACGTGTGATAAGTGTGATTATGAAACAAAGAACAAAAGTTATCTGGAATGCCATAAGTTAATACACAAGGACATCTCTGAGGTGCGGGTGTACGCGTGCGATACTTGTCACTTCAAAAGTAAACATAGCAAAGCCCTAAAAAATCACCGTTTAACCCACAAAGATCCTTCTGAAGTGCGAATGTACAAGTGTGACACGTGCAGTTATGAAACAAAGCGAAAGGGCAATCTAAAAAGTCATATGTTAAGGCATTAAGATACTTCTGAGAAGAAGCGGTGCTAGATGTAATTTTAGAAGCTTAAAAACAATCTGCTAAAACACTGCAGCACCATTGCAGATATCATAATGTATAAATGTGATGTGTCTGATAGGAATACAACACCAGTTTTAAATGTTTTATGAAATTGATATTGTAAAGTGTGTAAATAAAATATTGTAAGTAAATTTCCTATAAATTTATGTAATTTACAACCTCCCACAGTATTGAAACTGTTTGGAAGATGTTGGGGCCTTATTTTCCAAAAATAATATTGTAAATTGAGTAAATAAAATATTGTAAGTAAATTTCGTATGAATTTATGTAATATACAACCTCCCGCAGTATTGAAACTGTTTGGAAGATGGGAAGAAATGGTGATTTAACAAATAATTTCTAAAAAAGTAAGATTTTTAGGGTATTAAAAAAGAAACGAAAGTTGACGGAAATTACAAATTTTAATCACAAAATCACATTCGCTTTTTTACAGAACTACAGTTGTAACTAAAAATAATCTGCAGGTTTTTGTTTTCACACATAACTTTCAAGAGAAATGATTTTATCATCAGTTTTCGGTATTTTAAGGCAAAAAGTTCTCTCGATAACTGGAATATATAAAGCATAACTGTAATTTTAGTTATTGATGAATGGAATAATATGGGTAAATAATAGTGATGGGAGATTTCCAGTGAAAAATCGAGTGGTACTCGATTATTGAGATCACTCGAGATGTTTACTCCCACTACTCGAGTGATTATTACTCTACGGTTGCACCCTAAAATGTTAGTGCATACTGCAAATAGTCACTGATTGCGTAACCTTTTTTTTTAGAATAAAACGAAAAAGTGGTTAGGTTTTGAAGCGCGTGAGCTTTTTTTTTTTTAGCTACGCATATAAGTAATATATGACTAATACAAACATATTTGTGCGCCGCTGGGATGAAAACGACCAATATCTCGTATCTCGAGTAATCACTCGAATATTAGAAGTACTCGATTATCAAAATTGGTCGATTATGCCCATCACTAGTAAATAATACACACAACGAAAATCTATTATATGTTCCTTTTCCATCACAGCACAGAACACCTTTTGAGTTTTTATAATTCTCTGTTTCTATTACTGTTCACCGATCACTATCCCGTCCTTAGGTCTATTTTATGCTATGGTGTCGTGGGACAATAACACAATAGAGTAACGTAAACTGTGATAAGAAACATTGCTGACTGTTCTAAATGGTAGGTAATTAACGTTACTTAATTATATATGCAATAATTGAGGTAATACGAAATAAAAAAAAACAACCAATAAAATACAATTAAACTTGCCAGTGCCGCCAATGAAAATTCTGTCAAATTTCGACAGTAATTTCATCTTGATCTGTTGGCGACAGTGGCAACACTGCCATACCATAATCTGGTGTGAGGTTAAAGAACGACGTTTGGTGCTATGAATGTTTAAATTATTTTAATGAATCTCGAGTCATGTTTTAATTTCTAATACCAAAGACAACTAATGTATAATATTTTGATATTTTTAATGAAATAAAATGGGAAAATCGGAGAATGCATTCTGCAGGCTTTGCCTGAAGGTCATAAACAACAAGAATTTCAAAGTAATAGAAGAAACTATTAGAGAAGTTCTAGACGTTTTGCATTTAAAGCTGGTAAGTTGGAGGTAGCGTGAAATTACTTATTTGTGTATTGTATAATGTCTTAAAAACTGATTTATATTTTAGGATGAGGAAGAAAATAATACAAATGTGATATGCAACGCTTGTTCCATTAAACTGTTTGCTGCCTTTCAATTCAAGGTAATATGTATGGACACCGAAGACAGTATTTTTCCTTACATTAATTCTGAAAATGTGGAAACTGTGGATTTAAAAAAGCTTTATCTGAAGGAGAAACATAAAGAACATTTAAGTACCATATTGGAAGATGAGAAAATTTGCCGATTATGTATGCGGGTTAGCATCTCTGGATTTTCATCTGTAAATAACGTAGAGACTGATTTGATCCGTAAATGCATTCCAGAAGTTGTACGTATATTATTTTTAAATTAGAAATATACACTTTTTTGATACTACTGACATAATGAAATATTAGCTGTCTGTGGACTGTAACTTCTCGTTCGGAGCCTTTATAAATGATTACAAGCCATGTGACCAGTAGTTTTGTTTGGGACAGTAATTTACTCCTTGGCAATTAAATTTCGGTAAAATGAAAACGATAAGATCAAGCTTACAATAAAACACAACATTCTGTTTCACCGGCTGGTGATTGGTATAATTTCTCACAACATTTTGTTCAGCCATTCAGTGATTGCATTATCTTGAGTGTAGACGCAATGGTTTGTCATTGTTCATTGTAAACAAATCTTTTTAAAAATGCATTGCAATACATATTTTTTTTCTCATAAATCCTTAACTCTTTGAAAATACTTGAAGAAATCAAAAAGTTAATAAATAAGTGGGTTTTTTAGACATATTTTTTAAAAGGAAAATATTTTATAGACTAAGAATTATAAGAAAAAAGGGTTGATTATTTCAACCCTTACAAAAATACTTCTGGATTGAAAAAATTTCAAAAAGTGTAGTTTTTTTGACAGATAGAGTTCACCAAGTTTGGTTTCTGTAGCTTAATATACATGGAAGATTAAAAAGAAAAACGATTTTTTTTTGAAATTTTTGGAGGGGCTTAACTTTTCAGGGGAGTTTTCAAAAAATTTTATACCAAAGACCCTTATTAATTTTTATCAGAAAATCGTCCCTTACTTCTTTTCAGTGTTATTTAGATATATATATCCTGAAAGTATATATTATTATAATACATTTTTTTTGGATATTTTGACATATTGCAAATAAAAAAATATATTAAATAAAATGATAGTTACATTCATTGTTTCGTTTATATGATATCAGCTAATTATGTCTACAAGTTTTTTTTTTTTTTTTGTAGAATTTTAGTTGCACTGAAGAACCAGTTATATGTTCATGTTGTCTTGATTCGTTGAACACTCATGGTAATTTTTTAAAGAAGTGTTTAGGGGCGCAGGATGAAATTAAAAATATTTGTGTCACTGAAGGTACAGGGAGTGAGTTCTGTGTCGGTGCTGAAGAAATTGAAATAAAATCTGAAGAAAACGATGAAGATAGGTAGGTGCCAAAAGATTTAATATTGTTCACTAATTGCAATATGAGATTCTGCTTTTTTTATATTCTTTCACTTAAAATATGTTTGTGTTCTTTCCACTTTTTTTTTTTGTAACATTGGAAACATATTTGACAGCTTGTGTGTAAGAATTGTTTTTAAGTTTTAAAAATAAATACACAATCAGTTCTACGACACGATAGGCATAAAAAATTCTACTTACATTCATCAGTAGAGTAAGATTGGCCCTTCTCTGCAATTAAGTCCAATAGTCTTATGCAATCAGCCACTAGTGTTGGCTGGTTTTGTCATTCTCAATTCAGCTACGTAATATGATATGACAAAATACAATTTTCGGTTTTGCCAAGTTTAATAAAGCTCGTGGAAATAGTTATTAAAAATAAAAATGGCAAAGATCATCTTAATAATATGAATGTTAGAATTACTAAATGCAAAAAAATCTGATAGTATCATCGACTCATTTGGTAAATATACATTTGTTTGGGGGTGGGTTCAGGGCAAATTATATATATATATAGCTAAAATGTGCACGATTTCTTTTTTTCAGCGATACCCCTTCCTTTAACGAAGAAACCAACGAAGGCGAAACCAAGGACAACTGTGGTCTAAACCCTCAACTGTCATATCCGAAACCTTCCATTGCAGAAATATACAAATGTGAATTGTGCGATTATCAAGCGAAACGCAGATACTATATTGTCCGTCATCAGCTAAAACATAAAAAACTTTATGAAGTACAAACTTACAACTGTAACGTATGCGACTACAAAACCAAATTTAAGCATAATCTCGTGTCGCACCAGTTAAAGCACGAAGACCCTTTGAAATTACGAGTGTACGAGTGCGATAAATGCGATTTCAAATCTAAAAAAAGGGGTTTTCTAAATACACACCAACGAAAATACCACAAAGAGCTTCACAAGTGCGATAAGTGCAGTTATAGCACCATCAACAAACAGCACTTCACGCGACATCAGCTGGTACATAAAGATTTGTCTGAAGTGCGCTTATACGAGTGTGATACATGCACTTTCAAAACCAAGCACAAATACAGCTTTTCCGTCCATCAACTGAGTCATAAAGATGTTTCCGAGGTGCCGACATACAAATGCGATCAGTGTGATTACGTGACGAAGCAGAAGGTCCTCCTCAGAAGCCACCAGTTGAGACACAAAGATGTATCCGAGCTGGAACTTTACGAATGCGATGTTTGCGGCTACAAGTGCAAAGCAAAAGGCACTCTCAAAAGGCACCAGCTGAGGCACAAAGACATTTCCAAACTGCCGACATTTAAGTGTTACACTTGCGACTATCAGACTATTAACAAGAGTCACTTGATACGTCATATAACAGTACATAGGGACCCGTCGCATGTGCAAAAGTACAAGTGCGATTCTTGCAATTTCGAGGCGAAGTACAAGGATGGTCTTATGCGCCACCAGATGAAACACAAAGACCGTTCAGAGCTTGAATTGTTCAAGTGTGATATTTGTAGTTATGAAACCCTGCACAAGAGCTGTCTTAAGCTGCATCTAGAAAACCACAAGGACATTTTCGAAATGCCTGTATACAAATGTGATGAGTGCGGTTTCACAACTAAGTACAAGAACAACCTAACATTCCATCAGTTGCGGCACAGAAACTTTTCAAACGAGCAAATGCACAAATGTACTATTTGTGATTTTACCACTACGCATAAGAATTACCTTAAGCGCCATCTGCTTCAGCACGAGAACCTTTCCATAGCGCAACTGTACACGTGTGATTCTTGTGACTTTAAGACAAGGTTTAAGAACAACCTCAGATATCACCAGTTGAGCCACAAAAAATTTTCGGAAGTCCAAACGTACAGGTGTGACCAGTGCGATTTTAAAACGAAGCATAAAAACAACCTGAAACGCCATATGGTAACACACAAAGACCTCTCGGATACGGAATTATACAAGTGTCATACTTGTGGTTACAAAGCGAAGCTCAAATCGAGTATGTCACAACACCAGCTGAAACACAAGGATCTTTCCAGTGTGCAAATGTTCAAATGTAAATTGTGCAAATTCAAAAGCAAGCACCAGAGCAGCCTTGTACGCCACAAACTACTGCACAAAAGCCGTTCCAAAAGAGCTTAGAGCGAACCATCGACTAACACACGAAAAAAACCATTGTACAAAGGTGATGGGTGTGATTCTACAACCAATCACAAGAAAACCTTCCTAAAGCGAAAATGGACAAATGTGATACATACATGCATAAACCTAGAAATAGGTCATAATGCACATCCGTTAAGATACGAAGGTGTTTCTGAGGCTCAAATGTACAAGTGCGATGTTTGGTTGTTATGTAAGTTAAAGGGTGAACTTCAAGACCATCAGCTGATGCTGATGCACAAAAACGCTTCCAAATTGTCAATTGAAAATATAAGACTTATTGTAAAGTCCTTTTGGTAAGCTATCTCAATGTACAACAGATTTTTTATGGCGTAGATGTACAAGTGCGATTCTTGTGATTCCCAAGCGAAGTACAAAGAAAATCTATTATTAGATAAAGCACAAAGACCATTCGGAATATGAAATATTCAAGTGTGACATGCTTAACCACAAGGATATTTCCAAAGTTAACCTGTACACGTGTGACGTGTGTGTGATTTCAAAACTAAGCACTTTCGAACAACCAGTAGAGGCATAGAGACCTTTTAAATGAACAGCTTGACAAATGTGCTACTTACAATGTTACAACTATTGCGACTTAATGAACAGGCATAAGAACAACCTTAGACATCACCAGTTGAGCCATAAAAAGTGTTTAGAAATCCAAATGTACATGAGCGATCTGTGACTTTAAAAAGAGTATAAGAACCCGAAAGGTTGTACAAGTGTGATGCGAGTGATTATGAAATGAACTTAGTTTAACAAACCAACTAATACACAAAGTGCTATGGTACATATGCGATAGTTTTGATTTTACAACCAACCACAGAATCAGTTAGATCTGTTTTGTCAAATCACCAGTGAAGACAAAACACATAAGATGTGTGATATGTATAAGTTTGTAAAGAAAACCTTGATTTATCCTATTACTGCAAGGGGTTATTTATTTTAATTAATAATTTTAATTAGTTAGCTTATTTAGTTAATTATTAATAGTTTATAATCCTAATTAATTCTTGAATTTCTTTGATTGTGTAAAACCGCTAAAAGGTAAAACTGACAAGACAATTTTGACGCACAGATTATTCATATGTACAACATGAAAACCATTTAGTTTATAAGCTACGCTAGCAGATAAGTCAAGGTAAGGGCTAACGCTTGCCTACAATATTGAAGATTGTAGCCCGTCAGGATCCAGAGGACATCGCGATCGATACCCTCAGATATAACAAATTACACATTTATCATTATTGTTTGTTACATTTAATACTTTTATTATCTCGTATTATAACAGGTTAAGTAATGAAATGTTTCTCTTTGAGGCGTCATTTCTTAGCTCTGATGTTGATCTTGCTGCCTCCTGGCTTCGGGCTACCTAACTTCCCCTAAAACTGGGCAATGTTAACAATTAGACTATACTCGTGTCATATGAAAACTAAAATTTGATTTAGTTAATAAACATAAACACAATATAATATGTATTGCCTGTAACCTTCCTTCAACGATAAAGTGTCGGTAATGTACGTCGTTAAAATAACACTTATGACAACTGAACGCCGGCAGATTTCTTAAAACTGTAGCTTAAGGTGTTTTTATGCTATAAATAAATTTTATTTACTTACCTACGTTTTTTTTTTGTTACATTTATAAGATTATCCCTTGAGGAGTACTGATTATACCCAAATTCAAATTTTTCAACTTAAAATACAAAAAAAAATAGGGAGATTAGACTCTTAGTGTGACGTCACATATTTAGGCAACCCACAACAATTTGTCATAGTTGAAATTGTGCAGACTGAATCTGATCCTTGTGTACTATTTACAAAAATACTATAAAAATGATCAACTTCAAATTAGTTTATTTTTACTTCACTTACATGAAATTATCTTTAATGCGCATGCTCAGTAACATTGGTATAATTTTAATTTATTATTTACTATAAAAGATAAATTCTTCATTCCTTCGTTTTGGCAAAAATAGTACCTATTAGCAACTAATATCAGTTCGGAGTAAATCTAAGTAACACTATTTCATTTGGATTTGCATACAGGGAACATATTCTTGTTCTTTAAACTCGATCCAAAACGGCAAACATGGTTAAAAAAATCGCAAAGTTGCAAAAAACGGTTTTTCTAAAATAACTAAACAAATATAGCACCGATTAAAAATTTTAAATGAGAAAGTTGTAGGTTTTAAAAAGATCTATCGACTGATTATTTGTAAGTTTCAATTGCTTTGTTACTTTTTGAGATATATCGAAAAAACCGTTAAAAATCTTCTCTTATCTTCTATAACTCGTTTACATTTACGTGCCCATTTTTGCTATTTACTGCAAGCATAGGCTGCGGCAAGCCAAAAAGTACATTTCTGAAAAATTTAAAAATATTATTTATTTTTCGATATATCGATTTNAAAAAAGGGAGATTAGACTCTTTTAGTGTGACATCACATATTTAGGCAACCCACAACAAATTGTCATAGTTGAAATTGTGCAGACCGAATCTGATCCTTGTGTACTATTTACAAAAATACTCTATAAAACTGATCAACTTCAAATTAGTTTATTTTTACTTCACTTACACGAAATTATCTTTAATGCGCATGCTCAGTAACATTGGTATAATTTTAATTTATTATTTACTTTCGTTTTGGCAAAAATAGTACCTATTAGCAACTACTATCAGTTCAGAGTAAATCTAAGTAACACTATTTCATTTGGATTTGCATACAGGGAACATATTCTTGTTCTTTAAACTCGATCCAAAATGGCGAACATGGTTAAAAAAATCGCAAAGTTGCAAAAAACGGTTTTTCTAAAATAACTAAACAAATATAGCACCGATTAAAAATTTTAAATGAGAAAGTTGTAGGTTTTAAAAAGATCTATCGACTGATTATTTGTAAGTTTCAATTGCTTTGTTACTTTTTGAGATATATCGAAAAAACCGTTAAAAATCTTCTCTTATCTTCTATAACTCGTTTACATTTACGTGCCCATTTTTGCTATTTACTGCAAGCATAGGCTGCGGCAAGCCAAAAAGTACATTTCTGAAAAATTTAAAAATATTATTTATTTTTCGATATATCGATTTTTTGAAAAAAAGGCGCTCTCGAAAATTGGCTAGATCTTCTCAGCGGATAGCCCTACAGTAACGATTTTCGGTTTATTTTCTTCGTAAAGAGTTATATTATCATACTGTTAAAAAATGTTGACGATTTTATTAATTTTAAGGATCAAAAAATGACTGAAAATGTTGCACTTTTGTTTGTTAAACATTTACGGATCTATTTTGCTTCTAAGGCGAAAATGCTATAATATTCGTGTTTAGCTACCCCAGATTAAGTACAAAAGAATTTTTGTATGTGGTCTAGAAGCCGAGATATCAAAGATTTTGCAAGCGCGAGCCATTTAGACTCCACGTCAGTTCCTAGCGGGCAGCCGACCAGAGCACACGTGTTTTGTGAAAGTGTAGTGCAAGGAGCAAATTCTACCTGCCTTTATTAAGGCTACCTGGAAAGAATCCCTTTCTTTCCTTTTAATCACCGACCTAATCCCCGGCTTAAGCATAGACGCCGTCGGCATCTTTGTTACAGCACCTGTGCCGGGGTTATGCCCAGGTAAGTTTTTACTTATTTATCAGTTATTTGCATTACTTTAGAATACATTTCTTTAAAATTGCGACCCCCGACAAACAATATACCAGACAGACAAATACACCAAAAGACACGTACGCCCCCGTGAGGGGGCATCCCCACACGACTAACACTTACACACCTTCCCNAAGTATTTTGTACTTTTTGTTCTTTCATCACTTTTGACAAAGATGAATACTACAAAAACATCTGCTACAAGGAGATATTTTTATTTCCAATTTCATAAGTTTTCGTAGCAAACTATTTTGGAAGCAGCATTCTCTTGCCTTAGCAGATACAGAAAATTCATATATTTTTTCCAAATGTAACTTCGTTCACGTCTGGTACATCGGACCTCGGGCAAAATTTGGAATTTTTCATGACAGTATCCAATCCTAGTGAGATAAAATCACTCTCATTGAATTAATATCTGATAAATGATTATCTTTCTCTAGAATTACAATGTATGACTCTAATTTTGTATTTAATAAAGTCTAAGTACTAATATCTGGTAAACAGTTTGTCTACATAACCAACCGGCTGTAAAAGCCGGGCTTTGACAAGACAGTAGTATTGATCGATTTAGCTCAGTACGAAGTAAGTCCTATGCCCATTGGTATCAGTTTTTCTTACCAAGGTTACCCCTGAAGCTCCGAAAATCGGGCAATATTAATGATATTGAAATTGTCACTCTTGCTATAAAAAAAAATAAAGGATAAATTTTGCATTATTTATTCATTTTTGTAAATTGAAACTGTTATTTTTTTTGTAAATATAAAATATTTTTTTCATCAAAAAATATTAAATATTGCAAAAATAGAAAAAAAATAAAACAAAATGTTTTTTCAAT
>NW_019417539.1:0-24027 GCF_000390285.2 Anoplophora glabripennis
TACCGCGCAGACGTCAGCCGATGTGACGTAGCCGGCTGAAAGCTATGCCGATCCTGCTCCAGTCGCCATCTTGAATTGTGGAGCAGAATCGGCACGGCTATTCGACTACCATAATTTATAATTAATATACCTATATTAGTATCTACGGCTAGTGGATAAGAGGGAAAACATTTTTATTTTCTATTCTACTAGAAAAAGTAATTCGTGACAAAAAAATATTTTGCTTTTTAATTGAATATTGTTGTCATGAAAAACTGTAATTTATATATATATATACAGGGTGATCAGAAATTTAACAAATTTAATAACGTTGAAGAATAAACTGCTTTTGTTTTTGATAATATAAAAAAATGTTAATAAGAAAAGTTGTTCATAACGGAAAGTTATGTTATAATTACGATTTGTGAATAAAGCGGCTTACTTTGGTATAAACAGAAATGGAAAATATTATATTTTTAATAATTAATATTAAGTAATTCTTGATAAAAAAAATTCGCATATTAATATAAATAGAATTTTAATTGTGAATATACATAATAATGAGAAAATATAAAAAATATGTACGATATACTTATTTTGTCCAAAAAATGTGTAAAGAATTATGTACAAAAGGACGATTTGAGTCTAAATTTTTTTTATGAGAAATAGGTATTCAGTTCACTTCACTTGAAAAAATAGTTGTAGGTACTTTAATACCTCCAATATAAACAGAAATTCTGTGGAACAGTGTAGTTTAATAAATATGTAAATAAATGAAAGTAATAAAGAAATAAATAGAATAGGTACAGTAGAACAGGAAAAAATTTAAAAATTCATAAAATAAAATTATTTCTTTTTATTAATTTGAGTTTCTATAATATATTCTGGATCCATACATCTTTTTCCCTGTGGAATATTTTTGTATATTATTTCTGGTAGTATACAATTTTTATAAAATTGTTCCAAATTTGTTGCCATTGATTTTTTCCATAATTCTTCATATTTCTTAATTTGTTCTACATAGAGTGGGTTGTTTTCACCACTATAGGTATATTACGAAATAACATATAGACTTCTTCCGGTTCCGTATCTGAAAGTAAGAAAAGAATTTTACCAGATAATATTTGTTATAAACATAGATAATTATACATTTTTACCTATTATGCTTTTGATTTACCATAATGATATATCTAGTCATATATAGGGTGCCACAATAGTGCGATAAAGTTTAGTATAACTGCCTGTAGTAGTGATACGAAAAAAGTTACTTGCTCGGATTCACATTTTATTATTATTTCCATTATTCATTATTTTCAGACCGAATTAAACGTTCAGAAAATCTTGTTTTTGGCCTGAAGATTTTGCCCTATACAACTATAACTGAAAATAATTATAAACTTTGTCACACTATTGGAACAGCCTGTATGTGCATTGCAACGACAATATGTCATATTTATATTACGGCTAAGTAAGCGGAAAGTCCATTGTCGCATATGTAATTTTTATTTTCAAATAATCAAATACAATATACCTACATATTTATTTTAATATCTATTTACTTGAATTTAGTACTAAGTACAACTATGCCTAGCAAATTGTAATACTTACTCTGTTAATGTTTTTTCCTTCATATAAAAAATAGTAAACTCCACAAATAAAATATTTCGCAGCCACAACGCAACAATAAAAGATAACAGCTCAAAGATCCATACAAGAAATAATTACATTCGCACCTACTCTGGTCCGAATCCATATAAGTACTAAAATGTAGAAAATAATATGAAATAAAACTTTTAGTTGGCTGCAAATATTATAAATTTGTATAACCACTTGCCATCCTCCTTTTTTGTAAATATGTACATAATAATATGTAGAAGATAGAAAATAGAAATATTTTCAGAACAAAAAACCGGCGGCCGCAAATTGGAGTTTTTATTATTTTATTACCCTTCTCTTTTCATATGCAATTATGAGATAGCAAGAGAGTGGGATAGACGTATAGGCCGGACAACTCATTACCGTGCACGTGTGCGTGCACCTGGCATTTTCTCATTTTTTTTAGGTGTATTTTGCCGGAATTTGAATGAATGAAATAATTGTACTATTTTTACTATAAACGTATTTCCTGTAGCAACATCAATATGAATATTGTAGTACTTTGTTAGATGAAACGGGACTTCAATTTCCGTTCTTAAGAATTCATATCCTTTGTCAAGTTGATCTAGTGAATTTTTCATACGTATGTACACCTGTAACAGGTCAATTTTTGTCAAAGGCTCCATATTTTAGAGTTACACCTACTTCAGAGCTTTCATAAGCCACGTAACCAAAAATTTTGTTTTTAACAGTAATTTTATTTCCTTCATGTTGTCAATTAAATTTCGGTAAAATGAAAACAATAAGATCAAGATTACATTAAAACACAACACTCTGCATGTTTTACCGGCTTTGATCGGTGTAATTTTTCACTAGATTATATGCAATTAATTTAAGTATTTTTAGTCGACAAGGTCTTTCTCTACGATTTGTAACTTCTACGATTTGAGTTACAGAATACCAATTTTAGGAAACGATCGACGCGATAGATATTGAACTTTACGAATTGCGAACATTTCGACTCGATCTGAGCAAGTTACAGAATAGGGCTGAATATCAGCCCTGCAATGTTGGTTGCCTAAGCTTAGCAGACACATGGCTTGTAAACATTTATAAAGGCTCTGTATAAGCAAGGATAATATGCATGTATTGTTCATATTAACAAGAACGTTAAATATATATAGGCCACTATTATACTGTTCAGCGATTATTTATTACAACCAATTTCAATTAGACATATAAAACTACGGGTCCGTGATTGGCTTTATTGAGAAAATTTTAACATTTACTGAGAACGTATACAAAATGTGGAAAAAATATTAGTTGTATGAATATTTAAATATTATTCATTTAACAATGTAAGGGGAAAAATTAAAAATTATAGATGTTACTTAGGGCATTTATGCTCAATTTGTGAATATATTTTCCTCGGCAACTAACAGCATTGATATAAAATTTAAATCAAATCGTATCGCAAGCAGATAATAAATGACATTTTTATGTCTAGCCCGGAAGGGGAATTCATTTATAAATCGTATTCTGAAACGTGTCGAGGACATAGGTAATGCTCGAGATTCGATTTCTCATGCAACAGCTTGACCTTGGCTGAATTAATAATGTTACGGCCACGCTATAGTACACAGCGAACTTTTAAAAAGGTAAATGCTCTGCCTTCTCTCTCTTAATTTGAAACATTAGTTATTAAAAACCGCATGTATAATAGTTTAGTGCGTGATAACTATGTAAGTGTAAACGGAATAATCTAAAAAACAGTTAATTGGTCATGTTATACTCAATATAATTTACATTGAATGGAGTTAATTACAAAATAGAATTAAGGTAAAAAATGTAAGTATAAACGATTTATAGTGAATAACGAAAATAACTAATAAAGAAAATTAGCACTGTACCATACTTGTCATGTTTGCAGTTTTTAAAAACCATGTTTTGAGGTCGTGCGTCATCTTTTTAATTATGTCGAAGGCATCGCATTTTAACAGTTGCAATATTTCATGTTGCCTACTCTTTAAATTTGGTCACATACCTATCCAATAAAAGTTTTAATTTTTGAAAATGTACAAAACAAAAATGTTATGTTAGTAAATATACTAAGATGGTAGTAGGTAGGTAGTACATAAGTAAGACTTGTTGTTGTTGGGACAATGGTTCTTTATAGATAAAACAACAAATATTTTTTCCTTATGGAAAGTCATATTTACAAATTTTTAACATTATCTAAAAAGATACAAAGCTTCATATTATAAACATTCAAGCGTTATGAAAAAAGTTAAACAAGAAACAATTTCATGAAATGTAGAGAAAAACACAATTTTTTTATTGGCAAGTAAAAAAAGAATATTACAAGGAAACAATGTGAGAGAAACACTTTTTTATATGTACCTAAAACATCCAAAACACTTAAGAAAATTATTTTTTGAACACACCACAACATACCACATTGCCGATTAAAAGTATTATCCTGACATGCTTACAATATCTAAAAATGCAAGCCTTTTTCAAATTTAAAATGAAAAAACATAAAAATATTGTATTGTGAAAATTTGTCCACTGTACGACGATTGATGCATAGTTTTGAAATTTTTTTACTGAAAATGGTTGCTGTTTAGGTTTTATTTAATTAACTATAACAATTTAACAATAAAAGCCTTTTGAAAAAGTTCCTGATCAGGAACGAAACGTCAAGAAAGAAATCGCTGCTGTTTCTTCTATCCTTTTTTAACCGACTATCACATCAGAACTCAATGAGAATTATTTTAATTTGTTATTTATGGAAAATGTGACAAAGTAATTTTCAAGAACATGTAGAGAATCTGCTGCTTTCTACATAAATAACAAACAATTTACAATAATCCTCATTGTATAATTTACATGATCCTCAGGCATTAGTTATTTAAATTTTCCGAAAAAACAATTAGAGACATAACAATAATAATTTGTCAACTAACTTGAAAAAAAAAAGAAAAACCGTCCAAAAAGAAGTAAATTGCAAATATCTCCAAAAGTAGTAACGGCAATCCTAACAATGGCTTTAAAGGAAATTTCAATCTGCATAGGACAGAGTAAAAAAATACAGGGTATTCCATTTAAGTTAACAAAGTTATAGCTGTTTGTCAAAATGTAACGGCAAAAATGAAACACCTAGTATTAAATATTTTAATTTGTTGGTACCTACACCATAATTTAGCGTTACCTACGTCCTTTACAGGTACCAAAAATCCGCTTGATATCACGGTCCTGAAAAGAGTTACTAGCATCTCCGTGGACCCTTGCATCTGTAAAATTTTTCTTTAAAAATCAATATCTCCTAGGTATAGGGAGTATTTAATAAAGTGATCCTCAAATTTCACGTAGAATCCGAAAATGTGTCCCATTTAAAATAACAAAGTTGGTGTCGACTTCCGGGATAACCGGAAGTGCTGGAGAATTCTAAACATTTTAGTTGTGTTCCCAAATGTTGCCAAATTTTCAATTTATTTGGAGCAGTACCTACTTTCGTAGATATCGATCGACACAGTTCCCGGTGGGACACCCTGTCAAAAGAATTTTAATTTTCACATATATTACAAGTCAATTATTTAAAAACCTAAACAACCATTCCATACAAATTTTAAAATTTAATCGTTAAAAATATTTGAGTGATTTTAAGACAAAAAGTTCATATAAACATTGGTCCTCAGATGCTTCGTTTTGAAGATACAGGGTGTTAAACTTTTGTAAGAAATTGCTCTTTCATAAATATCTTAAATACCCTTTACCCAATTTTCTTGTAATTTGGCAGTGTTATTTGTAGTGTTAAGGGGTTAATTTAACCATAACTTGATTAGATTTATTAAGTCCAGTGGTGTCTCGAGAGGTACCTTAACGAATATTTTTGACAAAAAAATGTACGTCACTGACTTTTTTGTTTTTTTATATATTTTTTGAATTAAGCAACTAAAAATACAACTTGTTTGTCTCTTGCATGTTTTTCGTATCTTGATTAATTTTTGTAGAAAAAAAATTAAATTCTCTTAATTGCATATCCCTGGACCATACGTGAAACATGGGAAAAAGTTTCTTTTGGAAATTATAATTTTTTAATAATTTTTTATTAATAACATGTAACATCTAAATAACATAAAGTACAAATAACACTGCCAAATTACAACAAAATTGTGTAAATAGTATTTAAGATATTTACGAAATAGCAATTTTTACAAGTTTAACACCCTGTATCTTGAAAACGAAGCATCTGCGGACCAATGTTTATATGAACTTTTTGTCTTAAAATAGCTCAAATAATCGTCTGTTGAATTTATTGTACATACTTAATTAACACCCTGTATATATATATGTATGTACAGGGTGATTTACTATATTTTGACCCCCCTTTAACTTTTTTGTTTTAAGAGTTTTAAAAAAATGTGAAATATAAAAGTTGCACGAATTTTTATGAATTTTTCGAAAATGATAGTAGAAAAACAAATGAAGTGAAACAAATGAAACAAAAGAAGGTTTTTTATTAAGAAAATAAGACATCTTGTAATTGTTAAACCTTTTTCAAGCATTTCTGCCTTTTTACAATTACGTAAGGAGTTACAAATTTAGTTATAATATATTTTGACAGATCGGACATTGATATGGTCCAAAATGCATATAGGTATTGTAACTAAGTCTTACTAATTAGGCCGTGAGAGGCCTAATTACTCGTGGACAATGACTTTACATTGAATGGAGTTAATTACAAAATAGAATTAAGGTAAAAAATGTAAGTATAAACGATTTATAGTGAATAACGAAAATAACTAATAAAGAAAATTAGCACTGTACCATACTTGTCATGTTTGCAGTTTTTAAAAACCATGTTTTGAGGTCGTGCGTCATCTTTTTAATTATGTCGAAGGCATCGCATTTTAACAGTTGCAATATTTCATGTTGCCTACTCTTTAAATTTGGTCACATACCTATCCAATAAAAGTTTTAATTTTTGAAAATGTACAAAACAAAAATGTTATGTTAGTAAATATACTAAGATGGTAGTAGGTAGGTAGTACATAAGTAAGACTTGTTGTTGTTGGGACAATGGTTCTTTATAGATAAAACAACAAATATTTTTTCCTTATGGAAAGTCATATTTACAAATTTTTAACATTATCTAAAAAGATACAAAGCTTCATATTATAAATATTCAAGCGTTATGAAAAAAGTTAAACAAGAAACAATTTCATGAAATGTAGAGAAAAACACAATTTTTTTATTGGCAAGTAAAAAAAGAATATTACAAGGAAACAATGTGAGAGAAACACTTTTTTATATGTACCTAAAACATCCAAAACACTTAAGAAAATTATTTTTTGAACACACCACAACATACCACATTGCCGATTAAAAGTATTATCCTGACATGCTTACAATATCTAAAAATGCAAGCCTTTTTCAAATTTAAAATGAAAAAACATAAAAATATTGTATTGTGAAAATTTGTCCACTGTACGACGATTGATGCATAGTTTTGAAATTTTTTTACTGAAAATGGTTGCTGTTTAGGTTTTATTTAATTAACTATAACAATTTAACAATAAAAGCCTTTTGAAAAAGTTCCTGATCAGGAACGAAACGTCAAGAAAGAAATCGCTGCTGTTTCTTCTATCCTTTTTTAACCGACTATCACATCAGAACTCAATGAGAATTATTTTAATTTGTTATTTATGGAAAATGTGACAAAGTAATTTTCAAGAACATGTAGAGAATCTGCTGCTTTCTACATAAATAACAAACAATTTACAATAATCCTCATTGTATAATTTACATGATCCTCAGGCATTAGTTATTTAAATTTTCCGAAAAAACAATTAGAGACATAACAATAATAATTTGTCAACTAACTTGAAAAAAAAAAGAAAAACCGTCCAAAAAGAAGTAAATTGCAAATATCTCCAAAAGTAGTAACGGCAATCCTAACAATGGCTTTAAAGGAAATTTCAATCTGCATAGGACAGAGTAAAAAAATACAGGGTATTCCATTTAAGTTAACAAAGTTATAGCTGTTTGTCAAAATGTAACGGCAAAAATGAAACATCTAGTATTAAATATTTTAATTTGTTGGTACCTACACCATAATTTAGCGTTACCTACGTCCTTTACAGGTACCAAAAATCCGCTTGATATCACGGTCCTGAAAAGAGTTACTAGCATCTCCGTGGACCCTTGCATCTGTAAAATTTTTCTTTAAAAATCAATATCTCCTAGGTATAGGGAGTATTTAATAAAGTGATCCTCAAATTTCACGTAGAATCCGAAAATGTGTCCCATTTAAAATAACAAAGTTGGTGTCGACTTCCGGGATAACCGGAAGTGCTGGAAAGNCTTAGTTGGTAATCCTTAGAATTGTAGAATGTCAATTTTCAATTTCATTTAACATTTAACCTCACTTTATTTCACTCCACGTGTTCGACATTGTTAGTCAATTTCTGTTTCTTTCTCTTGTTATTTACCAGTAATTGATGTTATATTTAATGTTGTATATTGTTATGTCGAACTTATTAAGATTTTCAACGTTTCCTAAATATTTTTTGGCATCTAAAATTTAACGAATAGCTCCGATGATGACTATGTAGTCGAAAGTGCTCAGCTAAGATTTTAATAAAATTTTATACACACTTTAACATACAAATTTCTTTGGCTTTTCTTTAAATCTGTCATTAAGCTATATACCATTATTAATTACTCATCCCGTATATATTTAAAATTCTTCTTATTCGTGGGATTAAAGAGTCCATGAGTAGGATAAAATGTTTCAATTTTGCGTCAGATGTAAAAATGAAAATGTAATGAAAGGTTCCCTTAATAACTGAATTATGCGCCCTCTATGTGTATTAAAATTTTGAGGCAGATATAAACAGTTATTTTGGAAATATTCTAAAAAAGACGATATCGAAAATTGGAAAGTAAAATAGTTACAAATTTAACAGAAAAAATATTGTGATGTATATTGTTAGTTCAAGCATTGGCCGTCCAGATGTCTCTAAGGATATATTAATATACTCGTACATTTTCATAACACAATTTTATCCATTTTGCGTTATTTCAACTTGGCAACATTGTAAATCTAAAAGTGCTGTGATTGTAATACATATAATGATAGATTATAAATAATGGTGATGGGTCTTATTTCAATAACCGACTAAGTATTAAGTATTCAAATGATTTCAAGAACCGGTTGATCACTCAAGTGATGACAACCTGAATTCCCAGGATTCGGTCGGACGGCATCAACTGTTATACGGATATTTATACAGGATGTAAGAAGTTTGACTGCCATTACTTCAACATGACAGAGTACTTAATTATAAATGAACAAAAATGTTGTATATTGCAGGGGGGTAAGATTAAATGTTTTTAAAATACAGCGAGTATTAATATTGGGGAATTTCATCACAACGTGACAATAGCGCTTAACTTAATGCTACGAAACATTTAGTAAATTTCAAGACAATTGTTTTCCACTTTTTAAATAAATTAAATAAAATGTATCGATTTTGTAGTACGAAGATAGTGTTGTGCCTAAATTTTAGCTCGAATTTTAGTAATTATAAATCTCTTAAAACAGGAACTTAACTTTAATCAAATTATGAATTTGAAAAATATATAATTAAAGTACCCAAAGATTCAAGTCGTCCAAATAATCATACGTATTAAAAATAATTTATAGTTACTTACCAAAAAGCAAAATTCAGTAATTTTTAAACGGACAAATACAAAACTACAACATATAATAATATTCAGTTTGTTGTCAATAGTGGGAAAATTAGAGGCCAAATTTCAAGAAAAACACCAAATTTTCTCAATTGTCGACGTTTCGTCACTTATCGTGACATCCTCAGGACACTATAAAATTTAATAATTTCAAAATTACATCACAATTTATAAATAACAAACTTAACGTTAAAATATTTAAAAAGTGTGTCTAAAACATTACAATAAAATGAATACAGTAATATCTATATAAACATGAAAAAAAATTACAAATACAGACACACTAACAATTTTTATATGTCACAAATTTAAAAACAAAAGTATTAAAATTACATAAACAAAATGTTTTTATATAATAAATAATAAAATAACAAAATATGGTGAATGAACAAGAAACGCAACAAACAACAACCTGTACATAACATGCGAAAAAGAAAAATTTAAATTAAAATTAAATCTACGTATATTGTTTATATGTTACTCACATTACAGATTTAAGTGCTTCACTGTGTTTTCCTAGTCTCGTTATACATAGTATGTCATATAACAATCTTGGACAGTATAGATATAGGTAGAGAATAGCGTACACATACATCAAGATCATGTATTAAAATATAAATCAAATTAGAGTTATTTTGTCGTACGAGACCAAGGGTGAACAAAAACCAAACAAAAAGTTTACAAACATTACCTTTTTATCTCCTCTATAAGGTTAAAATATGATCTACTGAGGGTTTCAATATCCGATCTTTTATTTACCGAGTGTTTTTCTTTTTTTATGCATATCATTTCATCTAATAACCGTTTTTTGATATTATTTTGTTTGCCAATAATCTTCGTTGAATCATAATCAAAACGATGTAAATTACTATAACAGTGTTCGGCAAGTGCAGTATTGTTACTTTTTTTTGGCTTTATTGGATTTGATATATTCATACAATCTCTCTTATGTTCCTGAATACGGGTTCCTAAATATCTACCAGTTTGACCTATATAAACCCTATCACAATCTTTGCAAGGTATCTTATAAACAACATTTGATTGAAGTTCGGCTGGTGTTTTTGTTTTAAGATTTGTATACACATATTTTTTTAAAGTATTTTCATTTTTGGGTACTACCTTGATATTTTCTTCATTTCTAAAAACATTTTCCAACTTCTCTGTGAGACCTTTTACATAAGGGATTTTGTAAAATTTGTTTAAGGTGTCCCTGGCACATTCATTATTTGTTTTTACATTACGATTTTTTATTATTTTATTAATTAAGCTAGGAGGGTAATTATTTTTAATAATCCAATTTTCGCGCACTCGCTGGAAAATTATCACGTATGGTAAACATTTTAAGAAATCCTCAAGAAAAGGAAATAGTGGTACGCAAAAAACACTCCGTCACGGTTAAATTTCAGATACCAACTGAATTGAGTATTATTGGTTGCAGGACTGCTTAGTACCTCGTGTTATCCACCGCGCCGTTGTCACATTGCTCGATATGAATTTTATCGAGTTTTAAATTTATTACAACGCTAATTATTTTTTAGAACTAAGCATAAAAAAGTTAAAAAAAGTGATAAACATTGTATTTTATGGTATTCTATGTACGCAGTTATGTCAATATTCCTTAAGAATTCGAACTTTTGTACCTCAAGTTGGAGATTTTGATAATTTTTTTGTCGGAAATGGTTGAGTTTAGAACCTATGTCATATAAGTTTTTTTTTTGTTTATTTTAATGTATTCTATTGTCTGTTAAAATTAAGGTTGTCAAACATCTAACACCTTGTATGATGTATGTTTGATTTAGTTCTTCAATTTGTACCTCTTATAATTTTTTGAAAAGTGAATATTTATTAGTTCTTAATTTTTTATATTGACTGCCGCGAATTAAATTCATTAATAAATGTAAGTTGTCGCAGCTTGTATTCTAATTTCATATACAAGGTGAGTCATTTTAATTTCTTCAGTTATTTCTCCAATTATTGGGAGAGGGGATAATTTCATGGAAATAAACCATAACTTAAAAGTCGTTCGGTTTGTTGGGGGTTCACCTTGTGATGACATTGGATTTGATATTGACCCATATTTTTCGAGATCATTTAACGCTCAACTTACTTTTTAATAGAAACGTCTATTTTTTACATCAGAAATGAAAAAGCGGAAAATTTTACATCAGAATATATAGTTTGGTTTTTGGTGAAAGTGGCCTTTGAAGATCATCCCAGTCAATTATGCTTGTAAGTCGAAATAGTAAAGAATGATAACGAAATTTCAAGATCCGTTTGGAATCAACTATGTTTTTTAAATAATAACCCCTACTTTTAGCATTACACAGGAATAACGTCGAGGCCGTAGTAGGCTCTAGTCAACTTGTAATAACCTTAAGATTAAACTTTATTCGTTTCTTGAAGTATGTTTTAATTTTTTTAAATACAGTTCTACTGGCACTGGTAATAATAATAGTATATACATTTCTTGTACTGTTAATTATTATTATTAATATTTAACTATTTGAAGTTGGTGCTAATAATTTATTATTATAAGTATGTTAAATTAATATTACCAATTTGAAGCGCTGCGAACAAATATACAAATAAATAAGGGAGAAAAAATTTAATACATAAGAATAAATTTCATGTCGAATTAAAAATCTACTACTTTTTGGAAGTCGTTTGGAAAGTAATCGGAAACTATCAGTTGTCATTCTATTTACAAAAAAATTACGTATTTGTTTTTAATTAAACTACGTTAGGTGTTCATCGGCACTATTTTTATTTCTTCATATTTAAATAAGATATCTTTCTCATTATCATCGGGATTACACTATCAGTTAAAATCTAATTTGGACAATATTGTCTTTGTTTCCGTACCATTCAATTTTTATCATTTTTCTATAATCTTTGTATTGGTCTGTTTTGTGTATCTTGTAAATATGGCTAACTATACCCTAATACAGATAGCTGATATGTTATTGATTTTAGGATAATATCGTGCAGCGTCAAGACTATATACCCAGGCTCGATACCCAGAAAGGCGCCTTCCTGATCACGTTAGAAATGTTAGGATTTTGGTTGCTTTAGGATTGGTTCACCTAAATCCTCATACCAACAGCCGACGAATAGACAAACAGGAATACCTCAGAGAACTGTTATCAGAATTTCGGGAAGAAATAGATTTTATCATCTCTAGCATATTATTTTAACGCAAGCATTAACTCCTAATGACCTGAGGAATAGGGTAATTTTCCGTCTCTTCGAATGATTTTGCAGGATCCGAATTCTTTTGATTACGTTCCTTTTTCTGATAAAGCTACATTTCATAATACTGGTGAGTTGAATCGCCATGACTGTCATTATTGGTCTGATCAGAATTCTTAGTGGTACAGACCAGTGGATAATCAACATCATTAGAGTATAAATATTTGGTTTGGAATAATTTCAATTCAAGAATAAATGTTGAAAAGTAAAATAAAAAATGGGAGTTCGAATGATCAAAGTAAAAGCGTGATAAAAGTTATAATTGATTGAATGATTTTATTTAATGAAATGATGTAGAAAAGTAATCAAGTGTGAGATACTACTTAATTGTATTAGGAACGTCTGTAAGTAGGTACGGAGACAGTTGAGACCGACGGACGCCCGAGACGTTGGGCGTTAGGTCGCCCGGTTGCGGCCTTCAGTAGTGTGGGATCGGGGTCGCTCGGCCCAGATCGGCTGGTAGGAGGTAGGTACATACAAGCGAGTTATGGAACTTGAGACTGGGACTGGGGTAAGGAAATGTATAAACATAAGACAATTCATTTCGCTAGTTCTTAATTAACATATATCCGGCGCATGATTATTTATAATTATTGATATAAAGATACAGGGGATACAGCAGAATAATATTTTAGGTACTGAAAATAGTTATTTGTTCTTAATAATAGCATAACTACCTACGTTATGCTGGACTATATATACGTTGACAATTATTTTTAGATAATTGTGTATCAAAGAATGGCTGGTCATAATCCTGTTTACTAAGATTTTAGGTAAGTATTGTAACTGGCTAGAGTTCGCCTCCATGAAAATTTAAAATTTCTTCAAAAAATTGCATAGAATGTTTCGATAATTGTTTGACTAAAAAGGTATAATATATACAGATCTACAAATAAAGAAATTCGTTAAAGAGACTATTAAAGTGCTCGAAAAATAAGTAATGCACAAAATGCAGAGTCGAGGAGTCAGAGGAGGTATTACAAGTATTTATGTACCAAAGCTCGTGTACTCTGGAATGTTGCCATAATTGTTTTTATTAGTTTGTCTATACATTTCAATCACTACAGATTTAGTGTCCTGAGACGGAAAAATGTTAAATAAATTTGTAACGTGTTTCGCTTATAATATACAAAGGCAAGATATATTTCTATCCCAAAAAACGGGATAAGGTTTATAAAGATCGCACTCTTAAGATTTACTTATGTTTAAGAAGTGTTTGTAGAAGCCTTGATAATTAAAAAATATTTATCTGTAATTGACAAGCCCCAGAGGTATTTTATATTACATGCGCTTAATTTTAACACATCGTTTTCATTATTAGCATACTTTAGAACTGCAGCAGAAAACCGTAAAATTCAAATAAGAAAAGAAAATATATAAACCCTAACAACACCTTAAAAATAACTGTAGTCAAGCGAAAGTACATTGGGATCCTTTACAATAGGTCAAGTTGATTTTTCCTCTATAATCAGATCAGAATTTGCGAACAAAATTATATCGGTTGTAAATAAATCTCTATGGCTCTGTATATCGCCTGTATGGTATTATAGAGATCTCCACAGTGTTAAAATAAAAATTCAAAATAAGGCAATTGAAAATGTAATTTTAAATGATTATAAAGTAAATTTTTAGTTATCTTTATATTGATTACCTATAACTGGTGGTTAGCAGAATGTATCAAATTTATACAAAAATAAGCATCACTTTTAACTTCTATGATAAAATGTAGGTGTTAATATGATACTTTTAAGCGAATATTAATATAAGTCAGCAGTAGGCTCATGATTTATAACTGACAGCAGTATTTTTATTTTAATTGGAAAAAATACTTATTCGGTAGAAATATTTTCACAATTATAAATATAATAGCGCACAAATATTTAAAAATACAATGTGTATAAATATTCCCAATAGTAATGTCTACATAGCTTAACATGAATATATTTGGGTGTATTATATGTACCTACTTCCATAAATATTTACGTCTATTCAAAGTCTATTTTCAATTAATTAATTTTGTTATTTATATAATACTGATCAAAAATAAAAAATATGATGGAATATTCTTTAGATTTCACGAGAGATTTTATAGTACATCCAAAGTTGTAAAAGTAATAAAATACGACAATCTTTATTGTTCCAATAACTAAACAAGAAAAACTATTACCTATTTTTTTTGCTGTACTGTGCCGATACAATAAACTCAGACATCTCCTTTTTATTAAGGATGCAAAGGGAATAATACAAATTTATTCATTAAAATATCACTTTAACATGGCTGAAATAAGAAAATATCAAACCATACAAAAGATGTCGCTGAAAGAGTAAAACATGGACCTGAATTCGTTGTATTTATAATTATTAATTTATCTAAATCCAACTATAAAATTCATAAGAATGTTTAATTAAAAATATATATAAAGGAAGTGTACTTGCCGCTTCTTTGAGAGGAAAGTAAAGAGGTGCTAATCATTTGCTTCGAATAAATGCAGAGCTACATTAAAGTAAATCTACAAAGGCTGGTAATAAAAAATATATATTTTAGGAGGATAACATTATAGCACCATATTTTTCAGAACTCTTTTGGTAAAATATTAAAATTTGAAATATGAAGATATTTTTATGTAAATACGTTAAATATCGCTCGCTGATTTTGCAAATGAGGAACAAAGCAAAAATCGATCAGTCTCTTTTGAATAAAGCCCTTGTGGTAATGAAAGCATATCTACATATTTATGTTGGTACATATTTGGTACTACGACAACCACATATATAACCAGAAAGTGCTTATACTGACTTCTTTTTCTTGAAAAAATTACTCAAATAGCACTTTTAGTGTTTACGCCCCCTTTGCGCGAGTTATTTAGCTAACCGAAACTCACGTATATTTTATTTTTAAGACCTATTTATAATTATTTCACCCTTTCGCTGCGCAATACGTCTGAACGTAGCTACCGCGCCGTGCGCGATTGTTTATCGCGTGCGAATATATACGTCTGGAGCAGTTAGACCACTTATAGTTTTAGATTATGTTGTGTTAAATTACGATTTACGATAAATTTTATGATTTTATTTTGAATAAAATACAGTATATGTACTAAATAGAAACTGAAAGAAACATGAACAATCTTGGTACTATTACCAGTACCTCTTTCCATACAAATATTTGTCACAATCGGTATAAGCTCGCCCGCAAAAATTCGCCTTACCAATTGCAATAACCGAGTCACTATGCGCACGGTTGCAAATATATACGGTATGAGCAGCCTGATCCAATTTAACTATTCATGCGAATTTATCCGTCTGGAGCAGTTTGAGCCCTATAAATTTTTGGCGAATATATACGTCTGGAGCAGTGAAAGGGTTCATAAGTACTATATTATGTATTCATTAGAACACTTATCAAAGGGACCCCTGCCCTCGAAACTGTAAACATTATAGAAGCCGACAAACGAACTTATTTTTGAATGCATTAATTACTAGGTTATTTTTAAGTAACGTTTTCATCCTAAAATAACCATTATAGTTTAATGTCAGAGGTTAATATTAAACTAGAGTGCATACTGTAATATCTCTATCAAAACATGTAATTAGAACGAATATTGTTGCATATATAAGCATTGTGCATGGTTTATACTCCAGAGTTAACCTGTACTTCACTTAGCAAAGTTCGTCTCATCGACTTGTGTGTTTTATTTTCTGCCAACGTCTGATCAAGTAACAAAACTGGCGACGAGGATGGGATATCCTGCCGTGAAGCACTGAAGAAATTTGTGTTATTCGCGAGTGGTCTCAACTGCAAAGCAGGAGACACCCGTAGTATTGGTTCTGGATTCACGGGACAACTCAGACATCGAGGCAGAATAAAAAAGTACGAAGACAACTGAAAAGTAAGTACCAAGTTTCCTTCTCCACCCCGATTATCCCCTGAAACCTTTAAGTTTGGGCATAGATCGGATTACGACCTTTAGAGGATTAGTTTTAAAAAATTTTATAAGAAAATTTTTTATTTTGAATAATTATTATTTTTATTTAATATTTTGTATGTCTGAAATTGATCAGAATATTAACAACATTGATTTAAATTTATTGCCTAACGTACCCGATTCTGACGAAGAATTAGAAAATAATTTTGTTTATCAAAATACAATGGCAGTTAATTATCAATTAATTAAATTATATGTAGATACAATTCCAACTTATTATGGCAATCCTTTCGGATTAAATCTATTTATTTTAAGCGGAGATGATTTGATTAACACATTTTTTGACCCTAATAATGATGCTTTAAACAGAACAAGAGCTATCTATATTAGGTAAATTAATTGGCAGAACTAAGATGCTAATCGGATCGCGACTAGAAATATCTAATTGGGAACAAATTGAAACAGACCTTATTAGTAATTTTAATTAAATTAATTTTTCGCGATCAACGCGATATAAGATGTTTAGAACAAGATTTAGTACAATTAAAAATAAATAAAGGCGAATCATTGCATAGTTTTGGAATAAGATGCCAGGAAATTAGGAGTCTTTTAATGACTAAATTAATACAGTCAAACCAATCCGCAGACGGAAAAACTTTACTTGCTAGACATTACGAACGACTAACCTTAGACACTTACGTTAGAAATTTGCCTAACACTTTGCAAATGATGATTAGGATCCAAAAATTACCTAGTTTAGAGGACGCGATAGAAACAGTAGCCGAGGAAGAAAACTTCTCTCTCTCTATTACACTCGTACTATGTCTACGCCCACACACCATAATTTTCATTCATCTAAACCAATGGCGAAACCGACGCCTCCGCCAACTTTCGTGAC
This sequence comes from Anoplophora glabripennis, assembly GCF_000390285.2. NCBI lineage: Eukaryota > Metazoa > Arthropoda > Insecta > Coleoptera > Cerambycidae > Anoplophora > Anoplophora glabripennis. Next base: position 17,404 of record NW_019417539.1, read on the forward strand.
ACCTACGCTGCCTTATCAAGCGCAAAATATAAGACCACGAAACATATTAAGACCACATATCTTTCAAAATTTCCGACCTCAATTTGCAGACCACCTTAATTCTGAGGAAAGATTAGAACTGTTAAAACTTTGCCAAGAATACTCAGATATATTCCTAAAACCAGGCGATAAACTTTCAATGACCAACGCTGTAAAACACGAAATACGGACAAAAGACGAGAGCCCCGTTTACACCAAATCTTACAGGTATCCGCACATCCATAAAGAAGCAGTAAGGTCGCAGATTTCAAAAATGTTAGATGATGGTATCATCGTATCATCAGGCCAAGCCAAAGTCCATGGTCCAGCCCTATTTGGATCGTCCCAAAGAAAATCGACGCATCAGGACAACAAAAATGGCGAATAGTTGTTGACTACAGGAAGGTCAACGAAAAGACAGTTGACGATAGATACCCCTTGCCCAATATAAACGATATATTAGATAAACTGGGCAGATGCAACTACTTTACTACCCTTGATCTCGCTTCCGGATTCCACCAGATAGAAATGTCCCCAGAATCCGTTCAGAAGACAGCATTTAATGTGGAAAATGGACATTACGAATACCTCAGGATTCCCTTCGGATTGAAGAACGCTCCTGCAACCTTTCAGAGAGTAATGGACAACGTATTAAAAAATCTGCAACATAAAATCTGTCTAGTCTACATGGACGACGTAATAATTTTCTCCACGTCTCTTGAAGAACATATACGTATTCTTAAATTAGTTTTTCAGGTATTTCGCGAATCTCATTTAAAAGTTCAATTCAAATGCGAATTCCTTTGTAAATCTGTCGAATTCCTAGGACATCTCATAGAAAAAACCGGTATCAAACCAAATCCTAAGAAAATTCCTGCAGTACAGAAATTCCAGACTCCAAAAACCCCCAAAGAAATTAAATAGTTCCTTGAACTCTTAGGTTATTACCGTCGATTTATAAATAACTTTGCTAAACTCACAAAACCGTTAACGAAATGTTTAAAAAAGGGCGAAAAGGTTATTCATACTCCCGAATTTATAGAAGCTTTTGAAAAATGCAGAATACTGTTATGTAATGACCCAATTCTAGCTTACCCTGACTTTAACAAACTATTTGCCGTAACGACCTACGCAATCGGCGCCGTACTTTCGCAATCTCTCGCGAACGCTAAATCCTGCTGAGATTAACTATAGCACAATTGAAAAGGAATTATTAGCCGTTGACTGGGCCCTGAAATATTTTAGACCTTATCTTTTTGGACGACGTTTCACAATATTTACCGATCATAAACCGCTACAGTGGCTTTTCTCTTTTAAAAAAACCTAACTCCCGATTAGTGCGATGGCGACTTAAACTTGAGGAGTACGATTATGAAATTCGATATAAAAAAGAAAAAACAACCCAAATGCCGACTCTCTCTCTCTCACATAAAAATAGAAGATACTCACCCTATTGAAACAAGGTCATAGAAAAAGCACGAGACATCGAATGAATCCATTATAGTAGAACCCGGCAACGTCAACGAAGATATTAACAATTTTATTTAATGACAGACCAAGGCAACATAAGTCCACCAGACCCTAACACTTTCAACAAAATAATTGACGACCTAGAATCAATTCATACTTCCGCCCCATTCTTACTTTCCCAATAACAGAAAATTGTCTCAACCAATACTGCTATCAAATTACATTCAACGAAACTAGTCATGCAATTTTAGATAACGCTTCCCATGAAAATATCTTCGACAAAATTCGTACTAATGTAACATTTAGAACTTCCGCTTCCGACAAAGATGTCGTAGCACTTCTAAAAGACATAATAAACCCCTCCAAACAATATTGCTTTTACTTCTTTACTCGGGAAATTGAAAGCAAAATTACTAAAATAATGAGGCAAAATTTCGACTCGAAATTAAAATGATATATATCTCGCAAAATTTTAAAAGATGTAACAGACACTGAAGAACAACAAACAAAGATCAGATATCAACACGAAGGAAAAACTTGTCACCGTGGCATTTCCGAGGTTAAAACCGCTCTTAGTAAACGATATTACTGACCTAATATGATTCAAGACGTTACTAAATATATAAATAACTGCAATACTTGCCAAATTAGTAAATAAGAAAGACATCTGCAAAAAATAATACGAAATCACACCTACCGCTAAAAAACCTTTAGAAATTTTGCACCTTGACATATTCTTTGCAGAAAAAGAAATGTTTCTCACTATTTTCGACCCCTTTTCGAAATACGGATAAGCATATCCCCTTTCAACCAAAAATGGTCTCGAAATTTATAGCGGTTTATTGACCTTCATGTCACATTTTTGGATTCCTAGAAAAATAATTAGCGATTCAAGAACGGAATTTAAGAATCAACTAATTAGAGAATTTTGCCAACTACATAAAATAGATATTCATTATACGACAGTTCGAAATTCGAATTCTAACGCGCCTGTCGAGAGATTTCACTCCACACTATTAGACCAAATACGATGCCTCAAAAATTGAACAAAATAAATCACAAACAATCAATAAATTAAACGAACACCGAAATTATTCAATTCCTAACTCTCCTGACCAGACTATATATATTAAAGAAGACACGAAAAGACACAAGACAAAACCACGATTCAAAAAATCAAAGGTTATCCCAGACAAAGGTAAAATTTTAAAAACCAAACATGGTACATTTCATAAAAATACTATAAAACGAAACAGACGACTAGCACAGACTAATCTTTTTCAGGGTAAAGATGCTCCTACAGACGGTACTATTGACTTTCCTAATGGATCAGGTGCTATCTAAATAAATCAACATCCAACCACTAGAAAACCCTATATTCCCCCTCCGACTAGGTACAACTAGACTTATCTCTGGTCATCACAAGATTATACATTACACAAATTTATCACCTATAAAACTTAGACTAAAAAACTTAAAAGATGAAATCAACCGTATAGACACCTCCGTCAAAATTAAAGATACTAAAAGAATAATCAAAACAACTGCAAATGCGAAATTCATACTAGAACGAACTTCTCGTAAATATTTAAATTTGCAGCCTATTAAAAGAACCAAACGAGGATTAGTTAACATAGTAGGTACAGCTCAAAAATGGTTATTCGGAACAATGGACAATAACGATAGGAAAATTTTGCAAAAGTCCATCGCTACTCTTACTGCCAGACAACATAAAATAGTTGACCAAATAAACAAGACTGTTACAACCCTAGTACAAAATCAGAATCACGTTTCTAAATATATATCCGCATTACGCGAAGATCTTGACGTAACGATTGGAGCATTCCATTTAACTTACCTAAGCGAGCAGTTAACGACCCAATGTCAACTTATCTCCGAATTCTTAGACGAAATAGAAAATGCCATCACCTTTGCTTCACTTAATACATTGCATAATTCAATTATCTCTTTAGCAGACATCCGAAATATATTAAACAATCTAGCCAAAATATATTCACCAAATCAAATCCTAAATTTAAACGACCTACAATCATATTATCATTTCTTTAGTGTAAGTGTTACTATTGATGAAAATCTTATAGTTTTTACGATCTATGTACCCATACTTACTCCTGAACTTTACACTAGTTATCACCTATACCCTATTCCTATTAACAACGAAACCATTATACCTTCCAAACCTATCCTTATACTTGGTAAAAAGAAACATCTTGAAAGACAAGATACATGCCCTCAAGTAGAAGAATACTTAATATGCAGAGGCGACACCAAGGAGAACGTGAACAAATGCATTCCAAATTTACTAATGGGAAACCAACCCGAAACCTGTCAATTTTCACCGCTACTGCTTTCACAAACTATAGTGGAACAAATTAGTCAAGAACATGTGCTCATTTTGACAACACACCCACTACTTGTCCAAACGTATTGTGGCACTAAAGGATTCGCAAAAGTCATTCGACCCAGTCTTATCACAATCCCAAATAAATGTTCCGTCAACATAAACAGATCTGTCTTCTCTACAAGATTAGATAATTTAAATGGAACGAGTTATCTGCTACCCGAACTCAACAGCATATCGAACCAGCGAAACAGTAAACCCCTGGTTCTACAACAAGTGGAGTTAGATGAAATATCTTCCATCAATCAAGCTCTCAATCATATAAAACCTGTCGTAATTGAAGAAGTTGAAGATACACCACACTATCTCTACCTTTATATAATCGTAATACTATCATCATCGGTTGGTGTATTTACCTGTTCCGTAATCAGCTGAAGAGAATCTATAAACGAAAATGGAAATACCCTGTCCACGACCGAGCGACTGACCAACCATCAGCACCCGAAAATGAAAACGTCAGCCCTACGATCTCCGGGCTTCCTTTTTAAGAAGGGAGGAGTTATGCAGCTAACCGAAACTCACGTATATTTTATTTTAAGACCTATTTATAATTATTTCATAAGTACTATATTATGTATACATTAGAACTCTTATCAAAGGGACCCTTGCCCTCGAAACGGTAAACATTATAGAAGCCGACAAACGAGCTTATTTTTGAATGCATTAATTATTACTAGGTTGTTTTTAAGTAACGTTTTCATTCTAAAAGAACCATTATATTTTAATGACAGAGGTTAATATTAAACTAGAGTGCATTCTGTAATATTTCAATCAAAACATGTAATTGGAACGAATATTGTTGCATATATAAGCATTGTGTATGGTTTATACTCCAGAGTTAACTTGTATTTCACTTACAAGAAGAAGGTAAGGTAGTCGGATTTTTGTAATTTTTGATATTTNACCACACTATCTCTACCTTTATATAATCGTAATACTATGCATCATCGGTTGGTGTATTTACCTGTTCCGTAATCAGCTGAAGAGAATCTATAAACGAAAATGGAAATACCCTGTCCACGACCGAGCGACTGACCAACCATCAGCACCCGAAAATGAAAACGTCAGCCCTACGATCTCCGGGCTTCCTTTTTAAGAAGGGAGGAGTTATGCAGCTAACCGAAACTCACGTATATTTTATTTTAAGACCTATTTATAATTATTTCATAAGTACTATATTATGTATTCATTAGAACTCTTATCAAAGGGACCCTTGCCCTCGAAACGGTAAACATTATAGAAGCCGACAAACGAGCTTATTTTTGAATGCATTAATTATTACTAGGTTGTTTTTAAGTAACGTTTTCATTCTAAAAGAACCATTATATTTTAATGACAGAGGTTAATATTAAACTAGAGTGCATTCTGTAATATTTCAATCAAAACATGTAATTGGAACGAATATTGTTGCATATATAAGCATTGTGTATGGTTTATACTCCAGAGTTAACTTGTATTTCACTTACAAGAAGAAGGTAAGGTAGTCGGATTTTTGTAATTTTTGATATTTTTTATGGTACGTGTAGTTTGGACCTTGAATAAGAATTTTCCGAAGTAGTTCGACGCAACGTTCATAAATTACAGAGATAATCGATTTTGAAGTTTTACCTGACAGTTAAATCCAGTAGATGTGACACGTTCTTCAATTGGGAGCGTGGTCTAATTGGTAGCGTTTGGGACTGACAGTCACGAGATTGCTGGTTCGAGTACATTGCGCGACATTTTTATTTTTTTTTTTTCAAAACGCACCATATGGTTTTTTATTATTTTTTTCATCTCGAAAATTATGAACAAACGAAATATTATAATAAATACTTATGTATATGTAGGAATATTCTTCAAATATTTCATTAAAATGCACAATTGGTTGATAAACAATATTTATTATGAATTAACAATAAAGTTTCTTAAAAAAAAACAAACGAGGTCAGGTAGGTTTTTTATTTTATTTTTAGTATTTGACATTTTACGCAGTGTGGCACAAGCCAGAATGATTTTATCATAGAAACGTGAGAAGCAGAAATTTTTTAAGCATCTAGCACATCCTGTAAATGTTATGTTTTTAGAGGCGCATTTTGTTTTCAAAATATTGACGTCCAACCAAATTTCGTTAACATTTTGAAAGATTGTTCTTTCATCGCACAGTTTCGATGCTTCTCTACCCTTTGTGGAATTTATCGAAACTTTTTATGCCCGAGCAGGTGAGTTCTGTAAGCGGTTTTTTTAAACACAGTGGACGACCCACGCAGCCTAGCTCAAAATGTTAATTAAACACTTGAAGAATATTCTTACATACAGTTCTCATAATATTTCGTTTGTTCATAATTTTCAAGATCAGAAAAAGAAAAAGAAAGGAAGCTAGATGCTTAAAAAATTTCTGCTTCCCATTTTTTTATGAGCCATTCTGGCTCGTGCCACACTGCGTAAAATGTCAAATACTAACATAAACATAAAATAAAAGAACATCCCACATGACCTCGTTTGTTTTTTTTTAATGAAATATTATTGTTAATTTATAATAAATATCAACCAATTGTGCATTTTAATGAAATATTTGAAGAATATTCCTACATATACATAAGTATTTACTGTAATATTTCATTTGTTCATAATTTTCGAGATGAAAAAAATAATAAAAAAACATATGGTGCGTTTTGAAAAAAAAAAAAAATGTCACGCGACGGACTCGAACCAGCGATCTCGTGACTGTCAGT
>NW_019417539.1:24905-38685 GCF_000390285.2 Anoplophora glabripennis
TTATATTTCAAAAAACCTACAAATGTAGATGAGGTGAGAAATATTTGGATAGAACGTATTGGTAGTGATCGTTTACTAGCAGTTCATGAATCAAGAATTAGAAATTATGTAATTTGTGCAAATCACTTTCTTGAGATATGTTTTGATGCAAGTGGAAAACTTCTTAATAACTCTCTCCCAACGATATAAATTTACAAGGTAAAATCTTTCTACTTCTTTAGAACAGTACTTATATATAGTATATTAAAGTATCCCACTAAACATTTTTCAGTTTCTGACATATTCCAGAAACGTTTCCATTTTTCTTGAAACGTTTCATAAAAAATCCATGCAACGTTAATCCATGCAAACAGCAACGTTTCTAGTTGTTGTTTCAAATGTGTAGTAAAACAGCTCATTTGCAACGTTTCATTTACGTTTCGTGTTTAGTGGGATGGAAATAAAAATTAGTAATTCTCTAAGTATTAATTCACCTATCTTTTTTTAAAGAAAAACTAGTAATTTATTTAATGATTAAAGTTTTTCTGGAGAAGTTGAATAATAAGATTATATTTTATTTTTGTTGGACGTTGGATTGAAATATTTTCAAAAAATAATTTATTTCATAGTATTTTTAGGTTTTCAAGATGTTCCTTCCAGAGCCAATAGTTTTATGATAACAGATTCGTCAACTAGGTACTTCTGGATTTCTTTATTACCTCAAAGATATTAAAAGGTAAATTTTTAACTTATACATTTTAGCATTATAATTTGCAAAACTTAATTTATTCATCTGTTTTAGATGCTCTTGAAGCCACATTTCAAAATCTATCATGACAGGTGAGAGTCCTGTGAGGCCAGTACAAATACCTAGTAAAGTATACGCTAGAAGAAGACGATTATTTGAAGCATCCGAAGAAATATGCCAACCTCATGTCAGCATTGAGTGTAAAGAAACTTTACAAGAAATTAGTCATCACCCCTCTAATCAGCCCTCAAAAGATAGTGTTGAATTTGCTGGATCATCACAATATGCTATTGAATCTTCAATATATGGGAAGTTAAGTTCAGCTTCAAAGAATGTAACAGTCCAACGTAGGTATTTAATAACTATTTAAAGTAAATTTGAAATCATTAGCAATTTTAAAATTATAATAAAAAAAAGGATTATATATAATAATACACTGTACATGTGCAGTTTTATGTTTATTATTATTATTATGAATAATGCAGAAATAAATTATAAATTCAAAATAAGTTACTGAATAGAGTTGTTACATTATATTGAAATTGTATTTTCAGAAAGATTACGAAGATTTAATTTGAAAAGTTTGAGACTCGTCAGGGAAGACCAACTTTCTTCTGAGAGCAAGGTTCTTTATGAAGAAATAAAAAAATTAAAACGCATCGTACACAAACAAAGAATTAGGAAAATTAAACAGGTTTCTATGTGTAAATTACTTAATTCTAAAAGTACACTACTTAGGCATTTGAAAAACGTGAACGAATTCACAAGAAAATTTATTTTGTCACAAACCAGTAATCAGAAGTTAAAGTTACGTGGCAGGAGGTACACATTTGATGATAAGATTCTAGCCTTGTCGATATACAAACAAAGTGGAAGAGGTTACCAATTTCTGTCTAAAATTTTTAGTTTACCCTCCCGTAAAACTTTAATAAAGCTTTTACAAAAAATTCCATTATATTCTGGCATAAATGAACATATTTTTAATCATTTAAAATTAAGTGTCAATAAACTAAAACTTTTAGATAGAAACTGTGTACTTATGTTTGATGAAGTTGCATTACAACTTGGGCTTTAATATAATTTTAAAATGGACTGTGTGGAGGGATTTGTAGATTTAGGTGAAGGTGATAGGAGAGCTAAATTTGCTGATCATGCTTTAGTTTTTCTTTTAAAAGGAATTCGTAAAAAGTTGAAACAACCAGTTTGTTTTACTTTTTGTGAAGCCACTACACAAACTGTTGATTTGGTAAACTTGATTAAATCTGTTATAAGAAATGTTCATCAAACAGATTTATGTATTGTAGCAACTATTTCTGATCAAGGAGCCACAAATGTAGCTGCCATACGAAGTTTAATAAAAGACACCCAGACTTATTGTTTACGAGAAGGTGTGGACAATAGATACCAAGGTTATCTGATTGATGGAGCAGAGATAGTACATTTGTATGATGTACCACATCTTCTGAAGGGACTCCGTAATGGTCTACTAAAGGCTGACCTCCACTTCGTTCAAGATGGTATCCACAAAGTGGCTTCTTGGCACTATCTAATACAGATGTATAATATTGATATAAGCTAACAGATGAACATGTGTTACCAGATAGAATAAAAAAAATGAAGGTAAAACACTGTACCCAAGTTTTCAGTAGAACTGTTGCTACAGCAATGAAAACAAAAGCAGTAACAAGCATAGATTTAAATCCTTCCTCAGTCCACTATTTAGATCCAAAGGCATCTGATACGGCAGATATTTTCTTATTTCTAGATGAACTATACGATAGTTTCAATGGAAGCCAAATTACATTTTACACTGGTAAAGAACTGCGGAGTGTGGTGACAGAAAAATCAAAACACGTTTCCTTTTGGACTTCTGCTTTACCTGTATTGCAATCTATGTTTTTTTTTGTAAATTTGATACATCTTCTATTGTTACTCCATCTATAAAAAAATTTATTTTTACAATACGTGGTCTCTTAAATATCTGGAACATTCTTAAAGTAAAGAATTTTAAATATATGGCTTCTAGAGCATTTAATCAAGATCCTGTTGAGAACTTTTTCAGCTGTATAAGAAGCCATGGTGCAAGAAATACCAAACCTAACTGTTCTTCTTTCATTTCTTCCACAAAAGCCCATCTTATAAATGGATTTGTGTCGTCACATTCTGTTAGTTCTAATTGTGAACCAGATGAATCTATCGGAGTTCTAGATAATTTAAAAACATTTATCCAGGTTGACAGCATGTCACCACTTGTGGAGCATTTGCTGGTACCACTACCAATTTATGTAACACCTGAAGCCTATATTTGTAATCATCCTTTTGATTTTGCGTCACCTTATGTTGCTGGAATTGTGGCAAAAAATTTTTTATCGCAAATAAATTGCAATTACTGTCGTCAGAAAATGGAGGCATTAGGTGATGATTATCAAAATATCCTAATAGAAACTCGAGAATACCTAAATGGTAAACGTCACTTAATGCATCCCTCTTCTTCATTTTATAGAGAATTCAGACATATAGCTAATATTATTTTTTACATAATACCGAAACTTATAATATCCTATGGTATCAGGCAGGAAATTATAAGGAAACTTGAAACAGAGGAAGATATTGGCTATGTGTTTTGTGATAAGATCAAGAGAATAACAAAAAAATTATGTACAAAATTTGTGCAAATATTATTCTTTTCAATTATATTTCAAAAATTAATAAGATATTAGGTGGAACTGACCTACGTCATAAAGATGTTTATTTATGTCACACAATTTTTAGTTCCTAAAACTCATTGTGTGTTTTTAAAAATGTATTTACTTCTGCTGTAACTTTGAGTAAATCTATCTAAATCCATTTTTTATTTATATGTGAATATAACTTTTGATGTAAAATTTATATTCCGATTTATGTATGAAATAAAATATTGTACCTAAACATTTACTTGTTTTTTTTTAAATGTATTTAAACAAAATGTTCTCATCTCATCTAATGTCTGTGTAGTTAATATAATAGGTTAATATTTTCGCATTAACCTTGTTAAGCTTTTTAACATTTAAGTGACTGTAAAATGAATAGTACCATGTATTATAAATGTATAATTGATTTGTTCCATCTCCATTTTTATCCAAATTGTCGTTCTACTGCTATGAGGCCTTTTAAAATTATTTTAATCTATCTTCATTAAAAACAAATCGGTGAATATGGAAAACATAATACCCTCTAAAATATTAATTGATTTTTTTTAAAATGAAGGTAGATCAAAACTATTTTAAAATAACTTATGATGCTAAAATGACAATTTGAAAAAATGGGATGGAACAAATTAATAATAAACGACGATTATTTAGTAGGGATGTAAACCCAAAAAATCACCCCAATTACAGATTCCTACGTTTCCTACATATGTAAAGTTCTGTGCAGAAATTATAGATGGCGCGGCAATCCTTCATTCCAACAAAAATAAACAGAGTGCGCTATCTATACTTGTTCTTATCTATGGTCCCGAACGCTACCAATTAGACTACGCTCCCAATTGAAGAACGTGTCACATCTAATGGATTTAGCTGTCAGGTAAAACTTCAAAATCGATTATCTCGGTAATTTATGAACGTTGCGTAGAACTACTTCGAAAAATTCTTATTCAAGGTCCAAACTACACGTACCATAAATATCAAAAATTACAAAAATCCGACAACCTTACCTTCTCCTTGTTAGTTAAAGTTCGTATCATCGACTTGTGTGTTTTATTTTCTGCCAACGTCTGATCAAGTAACAAAACTCGCGATAAATGACAATATAGTCCAGTTGGTAGAGGTTCGGCCTGTGTTAAATCTTGATAACCCGGAAATAACTACACAGGCCTACTTTAAATGATGAGTACAATAACAGGCTAATTTGCTGACAAAGTATTTTATCAGGAAAAAAAGTTATTAACAATATAATCGTGAAAATTTTTTTTTTTTTAGTAATTTTCTTTAAATAACTCAGCGGGGTGACTTTGTACGAAAAATGCTTAGGACATGATTTTGTTCTTAATAAAAATAGTTACAAAATGGCGGTGATCCGATTACGAAATTTGCAATAACAAAGCCGTGAGATTGAAAAAACGGTATAAAACGTCAATTTTTTAAAGTTGCTGTAAAAATGTCAATTATAAACAAAACGTAATAAAACTTTCGAAAACTATAGTTCAATATTATATTGTACTCATAATTTAAAGGATTCCTGTGTAGTTATTTCCGAGTTATCAAGGAAATGTCACCAACAGTAACTTTTCGGCCTCTGTCGACTGGACTAATATAAGGTAGTAGTTATTCAAATAATTTAATTAAGATTATATTACATAAATAATGTAAACAACGGATAATAATAATGATAATGATTATTAGGATACACACAATAAAGAAAGATAATTAAAGAATACATATTAATACACACAGTTTAATTAAATTCTATATTAAAACAGTTTTAATAAAAAACAATGGCAAAACTAATTTAAAATGATTTAATTGAATTCTATACATAATGCTTAATAAAAATTGTTACTTACGAGTATATATTCTCAATGTTTTATGCGATATGTCCTTGCTGTGCTACTTAAAATACAATTATTCAATTCATTGTTTTTTGTAACCATATGGCACCGACTCGTGATCTACGTGAAACCACCTTTTTGTAGAATTTGGGCGATATATTTTGGTTTACTTGCGATTTATAATTTCATTTATATACGGTTTGAAGTTATGTACTCGGGTTTTCAAGGTTGGAGAATCATATCCTTTATCATTTCGAAATTTACAATTTGTGAGGCTGCATATGTCAAGGATATACCTTTAACTTTGTACACTATTTCTTCATGTTGACTGTTAGGTGATAATTCTTTGTAAGCGTAGATTTTTTGGCCGCCCCTTGCAAATTCCGTGATGTAAGCTCCAGGATCAAAAGATTCTAATTCATTTGCCAAGTCGCCTATGAATTTACCCACTGTTGGTTGAAATTCTCCTTCCCGGTGGGTAGAGATAATCGAATTTATATTGTAATATAATATTCTTTTTCCTAACCGCTCCAAGTAGCTGTATAGGTTTAACCCTGTCTGCTAGTTGTGTAGGCTGCAATGCACACATTAATGGTGAGAGAGTCACACGCTTCCTCTTTGAATTGCCAGTTTATTATTAGGGTGTTCTCGTTTACGAGAAATGCGTGGTACACATCAATGGAAGGGTTTGTTAACATATCATAGAGTTATTTAGGTGTATTGACTATTGTTGTTTTTGTCTGGTTTTCTGTCAACTAAACTTACCCCGGAATGAACTAAGCATTAATTCAGCTAGACAACGAAGACCAGGATTTTCACAGATTTCATTAAATTCTAGTTGAACGATTTCTCAGACTAGGAATTCTTCGAGATTTTTGTTCCGTTTTTCTGTTGTGTCAAACATTTTAGGCCTTCCGGAAGCTTGCTGCTTTGCTTTTATAAATTTGTTCATCATAATAGCCTTCTGTTTTTATAATTATTGCATTTCACAATTCCAGACTTCATAGACCTCCATCAATCTGTACCCTTTCCCCAAAGCTTTCGCTACCACATCGATAGCCCACGTTCCACTCTTTCATCCTCTTCATGACTGCAAGTGTTATTTTGCATTTGTTGTCAACAGATCCGACAAAGTACAAACATAAGTTTATTATTTACCTTCTGTGGCAGAACAGGATGATACAAATCCTGAGGCGGTAAGATTTTGCATTTTATAAGACCAACTATTTCTTTTACGTCTAGGGTGTTACATTCTGCTCCGAGATAGATTTTCGGATTACCTACAGGAAATTTACCATATTTACAAACCCAAGGATATAGGGAACACACATCTACAGGGTAGGAAAGTACCGATGGTCTATCTGAAGTTACGTGAGAGTGATAAAGTAAGCCATAGAAATCCATGCGATAGAGAAGAATGGCTATAATGAAGGCATCTCTTAGTCACCGCCCGTTCCGCCCTTCCACAAATAAGATCCACTTCTTATTTGTGGAAGGGCGAAATGGGCGTTGACTTAGATTGACTTTCTCCTAAACCCGTTAGATTCTTGCAAAGCAATATTTAAAGATAACAAGATACTCACTCTTTATTCAATACTTATTTACGAGTCCGCTATTTTTGTGAAGCTAAACCCCGACAAGTTTCCTCTGCGAAATAGTTTGCATTTTCACGGTACAAGAAATGCAAGTCATATCATCATTCAAAACTATAATTTAAGTACTTTCAGGAGAGGTCCGCTTTTTTGTGTGCCAATATTTATAACTCTCTACCTGTATATATTAGAAATATTTGTATTTTATCGAAATTCAAATAAGAGCTGCGTAAGTTTTTGTGTGCTCATACTTTTTACTCCGTACAAGAATTTTATTCCTGTGTTTCACATAGAAATGCCTAACAAAATTATTTTAACGTATGTGTGATATATCTATTTGTGTAATTTTATATTTAGATTAAGATAATTTAGATGTAACAATTTTGCCAAATATTGTAACTCTGTATTTCTGTAGTTTACTTTACACTAGTTGTATTGACGCATCATGTCCTGTATGGGTTCTATGAATAAAGATTATACTACTACTAATAACATAGAATAAACATATAGGTTAGAATCGTATATAGTATTAACTAATTTTGTTCTTACTGTTTGTATCATGCAATAATTATATAATGCCTAAAGAACGCATTAAAAAAACATGTTTTCAAATATTTTTTATATAGAGCCTAATACCATTCAAAAATTAGAATAGTTTTTATCACTATTTGTAATAGATGTGTATAAGTGGTATCACCAAATCTACATAATATGTTCAAATCTATAATTTTTAGTTTTGAATGTGTTGTATATAGGTGTTCTGACAAAGGATTGTATCCCATAAATTTAATTAATTTATTATAGTTCTCTGTCTGTAATATTTGTACCAACATTGTGAGTTATAAGGATTACATTATAAATCGTAGGCAGAATTACGTATTATCTATTAGAATATTAGAATTAAATTTAATATCAACAGATTATAATCCATAGTTCATGAAATTAGAATAGTCTCGTTAAATGTATTTAATGAAAATTTTTGTTTTGTCACTCGTCTACAATGTAAATGTATTATTAACATACTTTTTCTACAAATTTACAGCTGGAATTTCACAAGCACATTGCACAAAAAATTGCCCAGAAAAAGATAATGGGGAGGGCATTAAAACATGTCGCGGCATGCAAATGAGAGACTATAAAAAGAGACCAGATCAACAGCACATAAGGAATAGTTATACATATAATACAAATAATAACTTAGTTGTGTATATAACTTTGTTTATATTCTGTAATAAAAAAGTTGGTTATATGTATCATAGAAAGAGTTGATTATATATATATAAGTACATGTGAAATTTGCTTTTTAAGTTTATATTTATAATGTGCAATGAATAAAAAAATTCAGTTCAATTTTATTTTTTTATTCAAGAACTCAGTTTAAAAATAAGTGCTATTAAAGTTTATATTTTATTCTCATGAAGTACTTTAGGTCTTATTTGTTCCAGTTTAAAAAAATGCCTCAAACCAGTTTTATGAATAATATGAACCGTTGATGTGTATATCTAAATAATTTGGAGATGTTTCTGAAAACTTGTATGTAGTCTTGTCTGTAGTAGTTGTTGTCTTAAACAGAAAAATATCTGCCGGTGGCTATGTTACAGAATTTTCTCGTCAGATTTTAGTAAGTGGGTGAGTAAAATGTTTAAAAAATACATACGTGTATCAACGATGGAATACTTCTTGCAGAAAAATGTAAAATGTCTTTAAATCTCATGAAAAGAGAATTTTAAAACTACCCTTTACGTATTTATGACGAATCTAATCGACAGATCCAAAATATTGTATTGTTAATTTTTATTCCAGTGGTATTCAAAGAAATCAAATCTCGTATTATAACCGAATAGATAAATGATCAGATTTCCCTTTTCATTTTTTTGTCAATATTTTTTTTTAATAAAAAATATTAGATGGAGTGGAAATGGCAAGCAAATGTTTTGGAAATTAGGTACGTATTTGATCTATAGAAATATTTAATACCACCCTGTAATTTTTTTTATTAGCCCAATAAGTACTAAAAATGTGCTGTATATAGCCCAGCTAATGTCCTGAGGACATCAACAGTAAAGCCTACGTTGTCCTCATTTGATCCACTGATAACCTGATAATAGCCCGGCTGATGTCTTGAGGACATACACAGTAAATCCTAGGACGTCCTCATTTGATCACTGATAACCTGATAATCTCCTGCAGATAGCCAGGCGGATGTCCTCAGGACGTTACGAGCAAATCCCGGGACGTTCCATTTGGATATCCCTGGTACATCCTGAGGTGATCGTGTACCTATCCGAGGATATCCTATACATCCTGAAAAGTTATCCTCAGTATATCCTACGAATGTCATTGTGCTGTGTGGGTGATTAGTATTCGAAGATATTTTCCGTTCTTCCACCAGAAAATGCATCGCGAGGGTTTAATGGAGCATTAGCAAGTAGAGGATGCTTCTCAGTGCACAAATTAATATCTTTATTGTCTTTCATTATTATACGAAAGTTGCATTCCCACATTTCGATGACACCGTATTCTAGATTTTTGAGACGTTTCGCTCTAAAGTATATGACAGATCTTCATATGTGGTATTGTTTCTCTTGTATTTGAAACAATGTGCATAACCGTGGTAATAGCATCCATAAAACTGAAATATTTGATTTGTTTCAATGCAATAACCATCGACTTTTACTCCCTCCAACCTTCCTTTCCTTTCCTTTGGCAGCATGCATTATATTTACACCACGTTGTCTTTCTTCCTACACCAACCACTGTTCTACTCTGGTTATCACGCCATCTATATCCGTTCTTAGGGATAATACGTATGGTGTTTGCCTGAAGGAAGTTGCGACGAAACACTTTATTGCATGCTGACGCTATGGTGCAGGCTTCGGTAAAAGGGCACACTTTACTTGTTTCCCAAAGCTGCTGCCGAAATTTCAAACACACCGTAGTAAGTATTTTTTACATCGGATATACAGTAATCCATTAGCTCTTTCTGAAAGTCGATTTCTTCTCTGAATGCCATTTTATTAAATTACTTCTTTTGTTCAATATTAAGTTATCAGGACTATATATGATATTCTAGAGCGGACAAAGGTGCTTTATAATTTTCATTTTCAGATGTATTAAAAAGATGGGGGAAACACCTTTTTCAGCTGTGTCAAGCCAAATTCTTTAAGTAGTTTGGACAATGCCACTGGAAAATAATTTAGAGAGTCCAAAAATTTTAAGTTATCCAACGCCATTAAAATCAGCTTTGTGCCACGCATAACTAATTCAGAAGTAAGATTCGTTTTAGTCAGGATATGATTTAAAATAAATTGATGATCAAAGCTACCTCCATTATGGGCCATGACTACCACCTTCCTGAATAATTTTCTTTGATTTAGCAGAAATTTTACAAATTTTTTAATCAGGTTCTACATTCAGTATCTGTAAACGGACACCACATTTCGTGAAAGTATTTTGCTGTGAATTCGTACATGTATCACAACACTGTTTGTACACACAAATGTTAGGTTCATGGAGCGACCCATTGTCTTGCTGATTTTCTTGTCTTGTTTCTAAATCGTAAGAAACAAAAATCAGATCGTTAGTCTTAGGTTTCCTTAAGTCGGGTTGTATGAAGCACATATGATCTTGAAATACATGAACGTTACATATTTTACAAAATATTTCACCGCAATGGTGTTTTCGGTCGGCTCTTACGGTTTTCAACCATGTATCACAATATGTAGTGTACTCGCAAACTGTGCTTTGTTCAAATGAACCAGATGATCTGTGATTATCGTAACAATCTTGACCTCTGAATGATCTTTTGAAGCAATCGCATACGAACTTTAACGCTGGAGGACACGTGGGTGTTTGTTGACCACATGGGCATGTACCTCCAAATATGTGCTTATTTTTGTGGTCGTATGGAGTGTAACATATCTCGCAATAATAACCACAATGAAGTTATTACGTTGTAGTGACCCTTATGGTGAAGTAAATTAAGTGCAGGTCCCTCACCAGCAACACTGAATATTACTTCACGACCTTTGTGTCCATAATCATAAACAACAATTCTGTAGCCCGTGAGGTATCTCTGAAATATTTGTAACTCAAGTATACCAGCTTTATATCCATTTCTTTTGTTCTACTATATACTCATAGATATTTTCAAATCCATGGCGAATAATGGTCCTACTTTTACATTTTTCCTTTATTTTACTTGTTCTTGAACTTGCAACTTATTGCAATTTAATTTATTGTAAGGGTATTTGCCTGATGTGAGATTATAAAACGTGTAATTATTATGTTTTTAATATTCTCGAATTTCGACTGTCTTTTAAAATGGACCATAAGCAAGTGTTCCTAGAATAAACGTCTGTATTTACTATAAGCAATTTTTTAAAATTTAATAGAAAGCAAAAATAACAGTAGGTACAGAGTGTTTCACTATATTTTGACCTCCCCTTTAACTTTTTTATTTTAAGAGTTATAAAAAATGTGAAATACAAAAGTTGCACGATTTTTTATGCAGTTTTCGAAAATGATAGTAGAAAAACAAATGAAGTCTAAACAAAGTGACGGCGGATGGAACACTGTATATTTTTAAATATTTGGATAGAACGTTCCCTGTGTAGTTAGTACAGTCATATAGGGTTTGTTAGTTAGGTCCACCTCTAACACTAAGCGAGATAATATTAAAAAACGAAAAGAAGATTTTTTTATTAAGAAAATAAGACATAGTAGAAAAACAAATGAAGTCCAAACAAAATGGCCGCGGATGTTAACTTTGTTAATTTAAATGGAACACATATTTGGATAGAACGTTCCCTGTGTAGTTAGTAGGTATAGTCATATAGGGTTTGTTAGGTCCACCTCTAACAATAAGCGAGATAATATTAAAAAACGAAAAGAAGGTTTTTCTATTAAGAAAATGAGACATTTTGTAATTGTTAGATCTCTTTTAGGCATTTCTGCCTTTTTCCAATTACGTAAGGATTTACAGATTTAGTTGTAATATTTTGACATATCACACATTGATAGCCTCGTTTCACACTTGCCGGACCGGCTAGCCGGATCCGGCTATCCGGATCGGGCTATCCGGATCCGACTGGCTCTTAAAACATAAAAAAACACATTCCTTGCACTTTAGTAATAAAAATCAGTCCGCATTAAGAAAACCCTTTCGCATTCAAAAGATTTCCCATCTTTTTTACGTAAAACCAGGGCTCAGCAGAACAAAATTTCATCAAATTATTACATATATTTTATGAAACACAGACATCTGATGGAAATGAAAAATAAAGGTAATAATTATGCTCCTCGTTACTCTCCGTTGCGAAGAGAAGAGTTCCAGCCAAAATTTCAAAAACATTTAGCGTTAATCTTAGCGTTAATTTAGCGAAGAAATCTCGGAACAAATATTTGGTAAATAATTATTTCTATCTATTTATTATTTTAAAATAAATATAAACATTAGAAAGCAAAATATTGGATACCTAGGTACTGATTTTTGAACCATATGATAGATGTGAAAAAAATTCCACTTATTAATTTTGTTTGCCTAGCTTTGCAGGAGGGAAAAAAAATTCCGAAAAATTTGAAGGTTGCCATGGGCAACTGTCGAAATTACAGTATGTAAATGGCTTAAAATGACAGGTGTAAAATTTTCAATGAAACAGTTAGGTAGTGCAGAAATAATATAGTTTTCTAAGATAAATTTTTAAGCAATTTCTTGTACAGTGCACAGAAAAACTATAATGCACTGTTATACATATAGATAGAGAGCAAAACTGGTTATTAAAATATATAATTAATAATATATTACTAATAACAAGCCCCGATAAAAGATCTTGTATGTGAACTAAAACAAATACCTTCTCCTGGAATGATTGACAGCACCTGTCAGTTGGAATTATCGAGAGATAATTATTTCCAGCGTCAAGGCTAACTAGCACTTGTCAGGGAGCACTTATGACTGTATTTAATTTGTAGATAATAAAAGTGATATACACTGTTTTACACAAATTGAAATGATATTTGTTTTTTTAACGATTAGGTCACGATTCGCTGGTAATATTAGAAAAAAATATATGTTTCGTACGAATTAAGTTTAGATTTTCATCACATTTCTGCATACATTTTTAAAAAACTGCATATTTCTGCAGAAAAAAATCATAGGTAAAAGTATACTTGCGGCAATGAATAAATGGTGTTGGAAATAACATTTTTCAAATCCTTTAGTTTATTATTTAAGGCATTTATAAGGTGTGTCATCGTACTCGCGGCTCGAGAGTATAATGTCCTAACGGTATTCACTGCTTAAGTGCTGTGTAATAGCAATAAATAGTAACAATAAAATGTTATGTTTATGCACGTGGTGATTGCCTGTCATAAGGAAATTTGTGTGAACAATCAATCAAGTAACGAGTCCCAGAGCTACGCTGAAAGAGAAAATCAAAACGTGTTTAACGTCATTACGAGAATTATTAACTTTCGAGATATGTATAATTAGAACCACACTGCAGCGGAACTCGACACTTTTCAGACAACAACTTGACTTTTTTCAGAACTTTCTTTATTAACACCAGTTTTTGTTGGCAGGAGGATGTTTCCCACCCTGAGAGTCTCCTTTACCGGGATCAGAACCGACCAGCGTTACGCGGTGCTTCTGGACGTGGTGCCGGTGGACAACAAACGCTACAGATACGCGTACCATCGATCGTCGTGGCTGGTGGCGGGCAAAGCAGATCCTCCCGCCCCCAACAGATTGTACGCTCACCCGGACTCTCCTTACTCCGGGGAACAGCTGAGGAAGCAGGTGGTTTCCTTCGAGAAGGTCAAACTCACCAATAACGAAATGGACAAGAATGGACAGGTAAATAGAATTTTAAGAATTGTTATTAGAAAATGAAAATTAGGCAAAACTTGTTTTGTCGTGTTTAATCAATTTAT
>NW_019417539.1:40286-42513 GCF_000390285.2 Anoplophora glabripennis
ACAGGGTGCTCCAAAAATTTGTGACAGACCAAACTTACATTTTTTTAAATGGAACACCCTGTATTTTACAACATTTTTAGATTCTACGTTTAATTTGAAACATTTTGATATAAAGTTTCCTATATCTAAATTTAATAGTTTCTGAAATAATTGGAACTAAATAAAAAATATTGCATTTTTCTACCTGTATTTAACAGTAGCTATCCTCGTTATTTTTAAGAATTAAA
This sequence comes from Anoplophora glabripennis, assembly GCF_000390285.2. NCBI lineage: Eukaryota > Metazoa > Arthropoda > Insecta > Coleoptera > Cerambycidae > Anoplophora > Anoplophora glabripennis. The sequence goes on from NW_019417539.1 coordinate 40,514, forward strand.
ACAAGATTTTTGGTACCGTGTTACTGTAAAGGTGGCTTGAGAACGTCATGGATTCAAATTTTGATTAGCGCCTACAGGGTGTTCGTAAAATAATGACAGATTTGAAGAAGTTTAAACTAAAAAATCTTAATTTTTTAAATGGAACACCCTGTATATTTTTCAATATTCCTTTAGATCTTTTAAAAACTAACAACTTTTGTTAACCATGTCCTATATACCTATACTCAATACTTCTAGAGATATTCGCTTAACAGTGTAGTCGAGCATTTTCGTGATTTTCTAATTGCGTTACATTGTCACAAAAGAAGCCATGATAAAATGACTATTATAAACAAAATAATCAAAATTGTTACATTAGACTTGTCAGTGCATTGTTATTGAGATTTTGAACATTAAATCAGTATTATTGAAATTCAATATGAATTTTACAAGAAATGAACTAATAGATATGGTGTATGCACTAGGTGCAGCCGAAAGATATTGCCTTCTTGCTCAAAGAATGTATAAAATTGAATATCCTGACAAACGCTTGCCTACGAAAAAGTCTTTTGAAGATTTAATGAAAGTGGTAATGTTAATTACAAAAAACGGGAAGTAGGTAGTTAATAGAAATGCCTCAAATGAGAATAAGGAATTAGAAGTTTTACTTCAAGTTGAAGAAGATTCTCATGTTAGTAGTCGTCAAGTGGCTAACATATCTGACTGTACAATCTACTGTAAACCGAATAACGAGGAAATATAAGTACCACCAAGTACCACCCTTATCACATAGAACTACATCAAGAATTGCGCGAAATGATTTTGAACAGAGAGTAAATTTCTGTACTATTATGAATAGACAAATTGAATCTGGGCCAAATTTTTTAACAAGAATATTGTTTTCAGACGAAGCAACTTTTAAAAGTAACGGCTTAGTTAATCGGCACAATATGCACCATTACTCAACATAAAATCAATTTTGGCTACGGGAAGTATGGTACCAAAATAATTGGTCGTTAAATGTATGGTGTGGTATCTTAAATACAAGAATTGTAGGCCTATTATTTTTTTAATGAACACCTAAATGGTCCTAGGTATTTACGTTTTTTGAGAGATGATTTGCCTAATCTTCTTCAAGATATTGATATTGTTGAAGGAGGAAATATATTTATACAACACGATGGAGCGCCCGCTCATTATCATCATGATGTCAGAATATACTTAAATGACAATTATCCAGAACGATGGATAGGGCGTGGGGGTTTCATTCACTGGCCTGCAAGGTCTTGCGATTTAACCCCTCTAGACTTTTTCCTGTGGGGTTATATTAAGGGGCAGGTATATGCCAATCCACCAACAACTCTTGATGATATGAAAAATAGAATAAGAGAATCATGTAGAAGTATAACTCCAGAAATGTTATCAAGAGTAAGACGATCCTTGAAAGAAAGATTAAATTTATGTGTTCAGCAGGATGGTCATTTATTTGAAAATTTAATTAGATGATCCCTTGGAAGATTTTGTCTAATAATTATTATATTTGTTAGTTCGGTGTAATTGCTTAATATTAAGTACTATACTCTTTTAGTGTTAATTGTTGTGTATTGTAATAATTATAAGTTATTCTAATATAACAATTTATGAGTATTTGTTACTTATTTTCATTATTTTATTTAAAGGATGAAATTTTTCTTTTTATAATTAAATTATTAAATAATTTAATGTAAAGATAAATAAAGAAAACAGTATTTATTATATTTGACGTAATATGATTATGATTTATTACTATCTATTTTGCCAGGCCTACGAACCAAATTAGAAAATCACGAAAAATGCTCCACTACACTGTTAAGCGAATATCTCCAGAAGTATTGAGTATAGGTATAGGACATGGTTAACAAAAGTTGTTAGTTTTTAAAAGATCTAAAGGAATATTGAAAAATACACAGGGTGTTCCATTTAAAAAAATTAAGATTTTTTAGTTTAAACTTCTTCAAATCTGTCATTATTTTACGAACACC
>NW_019417539.1:45630-65010 GCF_000390285.2 Anoplophora glabripennis
TGCCAACGAAAACTCTCGTATATCAGGAGAGGCAGTTTTTAACGCTGATCATGTGGTACTATATGGGAAAATTGGGCAAAGTTAATTTAAATTTAGAAATTTATATTGTGTCTGCAAACTAGTGCCCTTACTTACTAACAACCCTCATGAAATTCAGGGAGTACTATCTATCGGCAATAATATTTTGAAAATTTCTTCAATGGTTTGATGAAAACTTAATTCTGGATTTTTCTTGGACCATGAAGAGCAACCTTGAACTGAACAATAATAGTTTGACAGTTTCTTCTTTCTATCCATAATGGCTGAAGTTTTCCTCACATTATTTTCTTAAAATAACAGTGATCAAAAAACGAACACTAAACACAGTTTTAAATAAAATACAAAACGAAATATCACACACAGAAGAAATGTTTACCTTGTTTCGCTAGTATCACTTGTCACCGCCGGAGGGCGAGCTCTTAGCTGCATTCGCGAATAGCGCTATTTTGTAAATCGTTTATAGATATAGATTCTACAGATGATAGTGAAGATGATAAAGACATTTTTTATGTGATAGAACAAACTAATTGTAAATATTCAAGAACAAAAATTCAAAATTACATGGAAAATGTGGTACATTTTTATTATGTCGTCGATTATGCGTAATATAGCCATTTTGATTGAACCTTCGTTTAATTTGTAGTTTGGTTTTGTTTACAAACAGACATCAGACATCATAAGCTTTGTTTGCAGAGTAATTCAGACCAGTTTAGGATCAGTCAGAAGCAATCGTCTAGTCAATTCTTGTATGTTATGCTTGTGGGAAATAGCACAGAAAGTAGCTGGACGACTGCTTCTGACTGATCCCGAACTAGTTTGAACGGTTCTGTGAACAAAGCTATTGTCATCATCATACTGTCATCCCCCCACCAATCTGCTGCAATCATATTACCTCTTGAGGTTTAGCAGATTTAGCAGTCGATGTTATGTAGAAACAGTAATATTTTGACGTTTATTCCGCTGATGCAGGCTGTTGTAAAGCTTGCGAAATTTATTTTCGGAACGTAAAATTGTGCTGACAGTACTTTCAGCTAATTTCGGAACATAGCCAATATTAAAAGAGGTACATTGGGCTAATACATCCAAATATATTCAGGTTAAGCTAACATTAATATCGGAAATATTTATACACATTGTATTTTTAAATGTTTGTGCGTTATTATATTTATAATAACTGTGAAAATATGTACTTCTACCCAATAAATATTTTTTCCAATTAAAATAAAAATACTGCTGTCAGTTATGTCATGAGACTACTGCTGACTTATATTGTTATTGACATTCGCTTAAAACTATCATATTAACACTTCACTACACTTTTATCATAGAAGTTATGTGATGCTTATTTTTGTATAAATTTGATACATTTTGCTAACCACCAGTTATAGGTAATCAATATAAAAATAACTAAAAATTTACTTTATAATCATTTAAAATTACATTTTCAATTCTCTTATTTTGAATTTTTATTTTAACACTGTGGAGATCTCTATAATACCATACACGCGATATACAAAGCCATAGAGATTTATTTATAACCGATATAGTTAATTTTGTTCCCAAATTTTAATCTTATTATAGAAGGAAAATGAACTTGACCTATGGTAAAGGATCCCAATGTATTTTCGCTTGACTACAGTTATGTTTGGGAGATGCCTGTTTTTCCAATATTTTTAAGATTTTGTTAGGGGTCATATATTTTCGTTTCTTATTTGAACCTTACAGTTTTCTGCTGCAGTTCTAAAGTATGCTAATAATGAAAACGGTGTGTTAAAATTAAGCATATAATATAAAATATACCTCTGGGGCTTTGTCAATTACAGGTAAATATGATGACTGCAAGCGTGCGTCTCGACGCCCGGCGTCCGTCGGTCTCAACTGTTGCCATACCTACTTCTGTATTCATGGAAGATCGAATGCAGGAATGTGACGTACGATAAAAATATTCACTTTGACAATGTATTTGCAGAGGATGGTAAACGTTTGCAAATTTAATTTCAATTTAGATTTCTTTTTTACGATTAAAGCATAAATTGCGCGTGACTTAGAGAAACGGAAGAACTCCGGTTTCGTTAAAAATATTTGTTTATTCTGAATATCTCGAAAACGACTATCGATTTTGACCATTTTTGGGTTACAGCTGTTTTACATTGACAATTTATTCATCAATAAATTGACGAAGTTCTTAACCAATAAATTCACGAATTTATTGGTAAACAGTGTGGTTTTACACTGTTACAGACTTTGTCAAGTTTTTTGACGTATGAATCAGTTCTATCAATGAATCAAAGAAGCAAATAAATTTCAAAAATTTCACCTTTCCACTCATAATTGTAGTGATACAACAGCGGTACCGTTCTGACACACATTATATAAATATTAGTTTTTGTAAATAACAAATCAGTAAAAACAATGCAAAACTAGCACGACGCCATACAATTATTTACATATTCCAATAACATAACCTTATTACTGATCTGAGGCTGGAAATCTGTTGGGTTGGTACTTCCGAAAATTAGAACATGCTCTAATTCGTCAAGAACTTGATGAATTAATTGATGAAGTTATTTGACAACTGATTTGGTGCATTACACTTGTCCAATTTCTTGATGAAGCAACTTCATCAATTAATTGATCAATAAATTGTCAATGTAAAACAGCTTTAACAGAGTTATTAGGTCTTTAATTGACGTGTTTTAACGTTGTTTAGAATAATTTTCAAACCCTACAAATCTAAAAAATCAGAGACCGTACAAATATATATTTTTATTCCCCTGTACAATAACTCCCAATTTTTTGTCACTAATTGACTTTGTTTAGAATTTTTTTACTCTAACAAAATTTTGATTAGATGAGTAGTTTAGGTAGAAAAAAATAATTTTCGTAAGTCTGCTGTTGCAGAATTATGTTTAATTCATTGTGCAACAAATAACGAAGTAGGTATAGTCTTTCCGAAGTCAGTTGAACATGTAAAAAACGCCTGGCAATAAAGTTTAATGAGTTTCATAGGCGTCCCTAAAAATGTTTTCTGATAAAGGTAAACAAATTATAATAATTTGTATATAATGTGCAGAAAATTTATATTTCATTTGGAAACAACATATTTTAATTATTTATGTCCTAAAACAATTTTATTATATTGATTGTTTTCGTTTTGTTCCGTTTCAAAAAGTCTCCAAAATGCCATGTTGTAATAATATTATTTCTTCCTTTCGCAATTGTAATATCACTGCACTGCTGAGCAATTTGTCAACACTTGTCAACGGCTGAGATTTATTGCCCAGTGGCCTAATGCAGCTGTGTTAGATTTTGTTTGCCCGCGCTCGCGTTCTATAACTGGGCGTATACATTAATTAATAAATAAATATGGGAACAAGTTTTTCAAATATTGCAATGTCGAGTTGCCGCGTCAGCAACCGAACTTGGTACATACTGTCATCCTCTTGGTTCTTCAATTAATATCGGAAAGACATACTAGAAGTTAACTATGGATATTTTGAGGATAAATTGAGAGAAAAGTTCTTTCTTATAAGTGTTCAAGTGTTGAATTAGCCAACCCAAAATTTGTCCTACATAAGTAAACAGTTACATTCCAATAAAACTATAACCTAAAAATACCTTTAGCCCATGGTTCATTTTCTCATATTTTATGGTATTTCCTTATTTTTAAGTATTTAGGACACATTATAGAGTATTTGCCCTTTTGCCAGGTTCAGCGCTCGTCTGTGTAAACCCCGGGGCTGGTGTCATGTTTATGGTTGGGTACGGTAGTGCGGCTATGCAGCCTGGGATGCGCTTTGCTAAGGTGGCCCTTAGGCTAGCGCGGGAAGGGAGTGGTAAGGGGGGTATGGGGTGGTGGTGTATGTGTGTGTGTGTCGTTGTCTTCGTTTCTTGATCCTGGCGGTCTCTGAAACAGAAAAGGTTAATGGGCAGGGGGGGGGACAATCGAAGTAGGAGAAATAGGAGAAACTACCGTGAATTAGTAGTAACCAACCTGCCCTAAGTCCCTAATCTATTCCGCACACAAAAAATATTTTGTTTATTTACATTTGTTTTATCTTTGAAGTTAAAAACAAGTTTAGTTGTAGTTTAGTTATAATTTTTACATTGTAGCCATGGTGTAGCCAGAGATTTTCATTGTGTAGCCATTTTTTGTAGCCATAGCCAAATTAACAAAATATGTAGCCCATGGAGATTTTAAATAGCCAGTTTGGCTACAAATACTACAAATAGCCCCATCTGGCAACACTGCGTCGGGTATCCACCGCGGTCTGTTAAGTAAAGTACAAAAAACTAACCAATACATTCCTAGCATATATGTAACAGGGTAACTCTAATATTATGCGAAAGTAATATTGTTAATAAATTATATACATTCAACAGTAAGTAGTCAATATTTAGAAAATTTAATTTACTTTTGTTCATATAACTTTAAAAAGAATACAAATAGACAGTTCCACTAAGCTTAAACTTATGACCGATAACGATACAATTCGGAAATTTAGAAGAGGCAGACGCTCTTGCACATTTTTTCCAACACTGAATGTTTTCTTGTCGTTGCATCTTGGCTTTATTCACTTGGCTTGAAACAGGAATATCTACATACAGATGGCAAGTCTTGTGTTACTAGAGTCAGCTATTTGCTCGACCTTTAAATATTGAGGGATTGAGACACCAATTTTTGTGTAAAAATTTGTGCCACCAAATTTTTCTGTTACACCAACACCCAGCCTACTACTTTTTTATTATTCTTAATAACAGATTACTTACTAAATAATTATAATAATTATTATGTGATCTCTAAAATATCCATCACAATTGTAAAAAAACGGGCATGGTTGAGACAAAGAGGCTTAAGGCTTTGATTTATGTTTCATTTAACAATTAATACAAGATTAACGAACAAAAGGAAGCAACATAACATTTAGAGTAAATGTTCAAAGAGGCCACCGTTTTCTTGTATACAACAATTAACCCGTTTTAGGAAGTTGTAATGAAGCCTTTGCATAGCTCCTGGGTTACCTCGGAAAGTGTTAGTTGCATTTTGGATTTTCCTGAACAATTCCTCTTCATTATTAACAGTAGAGGCAAAACTTTTGTTTTCAATGCACCTCATGCGTTAAGTCTGATGGTCGAGGTAGCCATTTTATAGAAGCATCGTCGTTCAATAAATTACTAAAGTTCATAGGGCCTCTAATTTTGGATAAAATGACAAAATACTAGACGTCTTTCTGAGTCAATGGGTAGTAATGTGGTACAGATGTGTCTTTCAAAACTTCATGAATGGTGGTTTTTAGTACTCCTGTTTCGTAGCCAATGCGCCTCGTACCATTTTTGGGTTCTCTTCTATGTTATTTAGAATTTGTTCCTCGACCTTCAGAGTTCTCATGGTACGATGAGGTCCTTAACGCTCAATCTTTTCCAACCCCTTCCAATTTTGGCAAAAGTTTGATGATTCGGCACTCGCAGATGAGAAAATCTTTTCCTATAAACTCTAGCACTTTCACAGCCATTATTTCTACAAAACCCATACACCAAAAGCATATCTACTTGTTCGGAATAAGTATCCATCACGAAGTATAAAAAATGAGAAAACAATAAACAATAACAAACACAACAACAACAACAAATAAATTAAGATCTAAAGTAAACTAAGTAATTGAACAAGAACACTAAACAAAAACTAATTTCAGTAGTTGATGTGACATACAACTGACACTTAAAAAGTCACAGCCACCTTCTGATTGGTACCTACTTAGTGTTATTTGTTGCACAATGAATTATGATGCAGACTTACGAAAATTATTTTTTTCTGCCTAAACTACTCATATGATCAAAATTTTGTTGGAGTAAAAAAAGTTTCTAAACAAAGTCAGTTAGTGACACAAAATTGGGAGTTACTGTACAGGGAAATAAAAAAATATGTGGTTATATTTGAACAGTAACTGATTTTTTTTATATTTGTAGGGATTTAAAATGTTTCTGAATAACGTTAAAACCCGTCACCTAACTCTGTAACCCTAAAATGGTCAAAATCGATAAAGCCGTGTTTGAGATATCCAGAATAAACAAAATTTTTTTATAGAATTTTGGCGACGTCTAGCGGCTAAACGGAGTAATTTTAGAAATAAGTAAATTAGATAGATACTTATTTTGAGATCTGTGATCTTCCGTTATACACGTAATTTCCGGATATCCTGTATATTGGTAGTGTCCAAAAGTTCTTTAAAGTGACTAGCTGAATCTAATATAAGCAAGGCTAATATTTGTATTACCCTTTTGATTGTTTTCTAAAGATTTTAATTTAAATAATGAATATCAAGTAACAAAAACTCTTCTAATTTTTATATAATTCTTACAGACACAATGGAAATATGGGTGCCACTAAAATTAATCATATTTATGGTTGAATCAACCTTACATCTTCAAATAGACGGTCACTGCCAATTGCATTCAAGTATTTTCCAAGGATATCAACTAACTTGCACCAACGTGAATCTAAAATATTTTCTGGAATTCAACATTATTCTTAACAGGACTCATTGGTTAAAATGCGAAAATTGTACCTTAAATGTACTAAACCAGACAATATTTAATATTCCTTTAAGAAACAATATATCTTTTCTAGAACTGCCACATTCCAAAGTTCATGCTTTAAGAAAATTTGCTTTCAGTAAATTTCCACTCTTAAAATATTTAAATTTGCGAAACAATACTATTAACATAACGGATGAAATGAGTTTCAATGGTATAAGGAAATTAACACATTTAGATTTAAGTAGTAATTTCATTAAAAACCTAACTAACAATTTATTTTTGGATCTGGAGAATTTAGATGTTCTTAATTTAAACAAAAACCGAATATATCACGTTCAATCAGAAGCCTTTGCCGGATTAATTAATCTTAAATATTTATATTTAAATTCCAATCATCTTCACAAACTTGAAAAAAATATGTTTAAATATCTCACCAATTTGAAAATATTATATTTAGAGAATAATAAAATTGCGGAAATAGACTCTAATGCTTTTATAAGTTTAAGAAATTTAAATTTTCTTTATATAAATGACAACAATATTGACAATTTAGTTCAGTATAATTTTAAAGGTCTAATTAATCTCTTAGATTTACAATTGAGATCTAACAAACTGAAGGAAATACCAACTAGTTCTTTTAATGGTTTGATGAAAATCAAATCGTTGTATCTTGGCGACAATGAGATTAGTTTTGTGCAGCCATATGGTTTCATAGGTTTAAATACTTTGGAAATTCTGGATCTTGTGAAAAATAAGCTTATTTTTGTAAACTATTTTGACTACTTCGGCCATATGGTGAATTTAAAATATTTGTGGCTCAGGAAAAATCGTATCAATAACTTTACACTCCCTTATAAGTATAAAATACAAAATTATTTCACAATCCTTGACCTCAGTGATAATAATTTATCAAGTTTTAACTATCAATTATTGCATAATTATATGCCAAATATCAAGGAAATATTTGTAAATAACAACTCCTGGAGATGTGACTTTTTTATTTACATGTACACTTTTTTCGAAGAGAAAAATGTTTTGGTCTGTACGGGTGATAGTTGTGATTCTAATATTACACATATGTACATAGATAATATTTGTCATTTTTCAAAAACAACAGAAGTTAATTCAGATGGAACTATTGATTTCTCTTTGGATTGTTCATCTACCGTTAACACCAACGTATTAATCCTGGTTATTATATTTTTACATTTTTAAATCAAATACTATCGATGGCTTAATTTTTTACACTAAGCCTGTTAGAATATTCAATTATGGTTTCTGTAGATTACGTAACTAACCTGATTTTAATTTTGAATGTAAAAAGTATCCTAGTTGAGCCTAAGTGTGAAAACACTAAAGATCTGATGAAAATGTGGCATGTCTTTAATTGGTGATGGCATTAACGACATATTTTATGCTTATTTACCTAAATTTATTTAAAGATTTATTTCAGTAAAATGATATATTTTTGTGGAAGAGCGTGCATATGATAAGAAAGGTGATAGTTTTGTTCGATTTGTGGGTGTGCCATCTCAAAAAATTGGCAGCATAATTTCCACAAATTAATCACTTTAGATAGAGTTAGTTAAAAAAATAAGACGTTCGTAGAATATCAATGGAATCAATGGGATACTTTTTTGAAATTCGAACGGTGGGAATAATTTTGCTATAATGTTTAGATAAATGAAGAATTTAACGAAAATTTAATTAATTTTAGACATTGATTTAATATTTTTCAAATGTTTAATGGATAGCTGATAGAGATGATTACCTTCCATTAATAATTCTTCTTGTAAAAAAAAATGAAGTAATTTTGTTTCGAAAAATAATTTTATTTTCACGTAAGCAATTAAATTTCGATAAAATTAAGACTATAAAATCAAATTAGATTAAAACACAATATTCTGTGTCATCTGCTGTGATTAGTATAATTTTTCAGGAGATTCTATTCAACCAACCAGCGATCGCATTATCTCAAGTATAGATGCAACGGACTGTCATTGTTCATTGTAAACGAATTATTAATATTGGTGACACAAAATTTAGGTATTTTCAGTTGACAGTACTAATCGTGCAATGTTGGGTTGCGTAAGCTCGGCGGTCACCTGGCTTGTAGACATTTATGAAGGCTCTGTAGTCTGTTGTACGCCTTTTCAGGAATACAGCGATATATGAGTTTTTTTCGCTAACAGTGAGGGAAATATGTCCACATCCAGTCCAGAATGTGTTGGACAAAAATTTGATTTGTTGACTAATGGCGAATAATATTTTTTTTAACCGCGACCGGCGAATGTTCGTCACATTAACTACTATATATGGATGAGAAGTTCGTATTCCTTGGAAAAATATTAGATGTTTTCAGTTTTGAATAGATAAATTATTGTTACACTCCAAAATACAGATAAAAGGAATGATTTATCTGGATCTATTCAACCCTGCAAATGCCCTAAAGTAACGTGACGCGAGACTATTTTCATCTCACTTTACATCTTGTCGCTTACTCTCTCTCTCTCTCTACATTTCTCTAAACGTCAAATAAAATATAAATATAGAGAAATATTCTAAACTAGTACCGTACTTGAAAAATAAATATCTAGAATATCGTCCAAAAAGTCAAAAGTTTTAACAGCGAGGGTTAACAAATTTTTACAAGGACCACCATATGAATGTTTCTTATTAATGAAGGTGAGTCATATTAATTAATGAGTATTTTTATAGATTTATTGATAAAGTACTTAATTATTTCAGGTTATTTTAATATTTGGCATATATGGGGCATTTCAAGCGAACTATTGAATTTAGCAGTATGATATGATATTGAGACCGCAGATTTTTTATTAGATTTGTTAATGGAAAATGTGTAAATCTTGTTATTGCTATTAATAAAATTAGAAATAGTCAAAAAATACTTTAAAAGAACATGTTTAAAAGTTACCGGAAGCAGAGAGCTGCAGCTGGTTACCATATTTTCGAGTGGAGTCAGTTGTCACAATTGTACAATTATGACTTTAAATTTAGCCGTTAAAAGAAATGATTAACTGTTAAATTGATTATTAATTAATTGATTATTATTAATGATTGATTGTTAGAATTTATGTTTTTGTTGATAATAATAAATAAACTAGTGAACTGTTTCTATAATCTATAATCTCATTGATTTTTGTAGGTGAATGTAAAAGATTTTTACGTTTTGTAAACAAAAAACTGTTTTGACACTTAATAAACTTTTAATGACAGTGTTCGAAAATAGTTATTTTTGTATCTAGAAGCGAAATGGTACTTTTGCGTTCAAGAATGGAAGTTATTTTGCCGCACTTGGCGAGGCAAAATATCCATTCGAAAACGCAAAAGCATTTCGAGTTCCAGATGCAAACAATATTTTTTCGAAAACTGCAATAAAATAAAACAATTGTGTTATGTACAACAATTTAATTTATATTTGAAATCGTTTGAACCTTGTTTGAATCAAGACGGTTTAGGCGCGGTGACTATCATAACGACAGCAACTTAATAAACAATAAAAATTAATTTGAAAAAGTAGTATGACAATTATACAGGGTGATTCAGTTATAATGCCATTAATTTTAACCACGTATTCGGAAGGCTTAATAAAGACAGAAAATCGGAAAAAAATTTTTTACTCGACTTTTAAAAATGAAGGAAATCAACCCATAACTCCCGCTACGAGGGCGGCCCGGATGCTCGGAAAATTTTGTAACGTAATGTCACGAATAGTTGTCGGCTAAAGCGAACAGCGTTGCCAAGTTCACATCATAATGTATGGTTCACATTTACTGTTAAACGTATTCAAGTAAATAAAGGAGCATGCTGAATTTTATTATAAATAATTTTAACAATTGTATTAACTTAGTGCAGAATGTTTTAACAAGCCTGACTTCTCGAAGTCAACTTTCGTTAAAAGAAAATAAATAAAGTAGAGATAGTTACCTGTTTGTAGGCACACCGTATTTTATCAAATAAAAAGTCGGCACACTACTAAATACCCGAAAATACAAAATGCACTACACACGGTTTCAAAACCATTAACAATTTAAAGCGTTTATTCAAATCTACCACCGTCCATATCTCCCGCATTTTTCCAACTGCATCTATCATACCATACGGCGCAGCGAACGTGCAGGACATCGACAAAATGACTTAAATGTGATAGAGGCTGTTTACTATTTCTACAAGAACAATTTCAAGGCGACTGGAGATATCACAAACCAAAGTTTGCGGATATTGCGCGAAAATTCACTCAACCCGTACCATTTTCAAAAAGTTCAAGCTTTAAAATCAGTTGATTTCCCTAATCGTCTTGAATTTTGCAGTTGCAGCTAAACCGAAGTGCAGCAGACGCTAACTTTATTTTTATTTTTAAAACAAAGTGCGCTGGACGGATGAACGCTGTTTTACTCGTGCTGACATTTTAAACAGGTAAAAACATATTACTTTCTCAAAAACAATAAGTACCTACCAAAGTTTATATTTACACTAAAGTTTACATTTATTATGTAAACTTTGGTTATACGCAACTGCATATTATATAAATTGAAATACTAAAACTGTTTATTATTTAACATAATAAATTATAAAACGTTAACACATTAATAATATTAAAAATGATAAATTGTAATAACCGTACATTGGAAAACAATCATCCCGATTCATTATATCTTCCTTTGATAAAAGACCGACAAGTTTTTGCTCTATGGAATGCGATCCTACTATAGTTCGTATTAGTCTAGGAGCCAGATAGGGTTCCGTTTACTAGCTATAAAAATAAAAACTTTTTACAGCCATTTAAACATTTAATTTGTTGATAACAATTAAACTCACCACTTTCAGGCTTTGCGACCGAAGTTTTTTGGATTCAGGAGCTCAAAATACTACGAATAAGTTGTTTGCAGCCGTGGCACTCTGTTGGTCACGCCACCCTATCTGGCTCCTAGACTATGCACACGTACACGTGTAAATTAAAAGTGGGTCAAATAAAAAGGTTATTGACCCTAGATACAGGTTAGCCTAGAGGCAAGTTCGGTATTAACATCTAGACGCTCTAGATGTGTTTTGTTCTTTTCTAATTGTAACAGATAAAAAGACAAAGAGATATATCTAGACCATCTAGACGTCAATGCCGAACTTGCCTTAGGTCGGAAAGACGTACCGAGTTGTTTATTTGTCTCCGTCCGATTGTTTTTTTTTATTTTCTATTACTTACAGTCAATATTTAAATACTACATACATTTCACCCTCTCTTTATAATTTATCTAGTGAGTGTTGCTTTTTATGTCATTATTTCTGTAATGAAATTGAAATGGTTGTGAAATGAAATTTAAATTACTTGAACTCTTGGAGTTTTGTAACTTCAATATTAAATTTTATTTAAGGCGAAACAGAGCTAATTTCTTTGCAGCCATAATAGTCACATTTGGTCAGATGAAAACCCGCACACTACTCGTCGGTTTAGCTTTCAGAGGAGGTTCGGTGTCAATGTATGGGCAGGAGTATATGACGATCGTTTAATTGGGCCGCATTTTCTACCTGAACATCTGAATGGGCCGCGTTACTTTCAATTTTTAGTAGAATTGTTTGAAAACCTCCCCCTTCAGATGTTACTGGATATGTGGTATATGCACGACGGAGATCCGGCCCATTTTGCTCGCGATGTCCATGGATTTTTAGACGATCAATGTCCCAATCGGTGGATAGGGAGATGAGGGCTAATCTAATGGACTTTTGTATATGGGGTTTTATGAAATCTGTCATGTATCACACCGAGGTAGAGAATGTAGAGCAGTTGCGGAATCGTATCGAAGATGCCGCTGAAGAAATACGTAACAACCCTGGTTTATTCCATCGCATCCGCCGCTCATCTATCCAACGTGTACACTTGTGCATAGACGGTAACGGTAATGTATTTGAACATTTGCCCGAAGGCTTACAGAAAATTAAAAAATTAACATTATGATGTTAATAAAAACTGATTTTTGGCAAGGCATGCTCAGACCTCCTCGAATTTCTTGCTGGGCAACAATAACAATTTAATGTGTTGATTGCATAATTATATAAAATAATTTATAGCATTTTAAATTATTATTGGCTGACGTGAGCAAACCGTTTATTTATTCTCTTTATATGTGCGAAAATATATACGTTGCATCTAGGGCGCGTTGTTCATATCGTAGCTGTGCGCAAATTCTGAATAAGTGCCTGACGTCAGCCGGTCAGTAACAGCCTGAAAAGGGGGTTAAATAATGATTTGAAAATATATTTTTTTTCTGCTTAAATATGCATTTAATTTTTTTTTAATCACGCCATCGTATTATACTCATTTTTCTATCTTCTCTTAAAATTAATGACATTATGACTGAATCACCCTGTATATTGTAATTCATATTCTAAGAGTGATTTTAATTCAAAATGAGCTCGGAAAGTGAAGACGAGCATTTACCAGGGGAATTATTCGAAGCGGCACAAAGTGCCGTTTCACAATTAATCTCCAAAAAATCGTCGAGACAATACGAGATTGCCTACAACGATTTCAGAGGGTGGTGTAGTTTGAAGAAAATTCAAAAAGTGGCCGAAGCGGTATTACTGACTTGTGGAACATAAAATTAATAAAATTAAAGCTTCGACGTTATGGTCAGTATATGCCATGTTAAAAAGTACACTGAGTACAAGACGAATATTTTTTGTGAAGTATGTCATTTGTTAACCAAGTGGTTGGCTTTAACAAAATAAGGAATGTGCCAAATAGCAACTTATCTCAATTTGCTCATCCGGAAACTTATACATGGCACTGCTTTAGACTTTCTTCCGCCACTCTGTTAACCGACGGAGGGGCCGATATTACCATTAAACGACGTGGGGGATGGCGTTCTAGTGCGGTAGCGTATACATATACACAGTGCTGAGCAATTATTCAATGAGGCTCAAATTCGAACAAGAAACCCCATAGAAAGAACATTCGGCAGATGGAAACGTTGATTCCCAATACTTGCTTTCGGACTTAGCTAAAAATGCAAAAGGTTGGAAGCTATTGTAGCTAGTATTTTGAAAAATGATTATCCTTACTACATGAATCGTCATCATATTCAGAGTTTAGTCCATCTAGTCGGACTCCTAATATTTCTTTTATATCTACATCGCTAATATCATTTGTTTTAGGAGTTATAACATTTTTCATCTGCAAATTTCTTTTTAGAAATTTTTTTGTTTTCATACTCCTTCTTTAACACTTTGACATCTCTATAAGTGTCTCGGCTTATTGCATTAAATAGTTTTTCTTTTTAGCCAACCCTTTTTGGGAATTACTGTTAGTATCAGATTTCTTATTTTCAATAATATGCTTATATTTTTATATTTATTTACGGAATCGGTAATAGAAAAAAAAAATGTATTCAGTTGTCAGTTACGTCCGTTTCAATACCCAGTCTTACACGATACACAGTGTTTGTAATGTTTGAAACTAACAGAAATATTCAGCATTCGACCACTAAAACAACTTATAAGTCATAATGGTATGACATTGTCGCGGAACGCTGGCACTTGTTTCATATGGCGACATAGCTCCACGTTGGGGGCCATGTCGCGGAACGCTAGCCGTGGTTTCATTTTCGTATGACGACATAGCCCCATGTTGGGCGCCATGTCGCGGTCGTGTATTTGGGCTGGCTTCAGGATTGTCTGTGTCATGGACATGTTCCGGCTGTTGAGACCTGCCAGCTTCTCCTCGGAGCATCATCAATGGGTTTGTAACCCGTATGACGGGACGAGGAAAACCGTGTTCAGGGTTCCTATTTACCTCCGGTGCTGACGCTCAGGAGCTAGAGGTTTTAATTTGGAAATATTCTGTTTCTACAGATTCTCTAAAAAATGTATATGTTAATTCTTGTGATATAAAACTTCTAGTGCTACCGGTGTCGATTAAAAATTTTGCGTTAAGTTGAGGAATATGTATATAGGGTAGCTCAGTAGATATTGTGTTTAGTTTTATAGTATCTACATAATTTCTAGCAATGCGAAAATTTGACGATGGGTTTGAGTTTTGTTCATTGTTCATATCAAATTCAGATTTTTGTGAATAATCGAGATTATTAAAAGTATTTGTTTCGACATATTTGTAATAGTTTTCATTTTGGTATTCAAGATTGGGATTTTCGTCATAATTCACGGGTGGTATTTGATTATCGTCATAATTGATGGGTGGTATTTGATTATCAGGAAATGTTGATCGATGTGTATCAAAAAAACTTTCTGAATCATACGATGATTGTGAATTAGTAGCAGCCCTGGTCTATAAGGTGATTAAATTCTTGAGAATGGAATTAAGGTTTTCGTATAAATTTAGTATTACCTGAATATGTGTCCATAGGTGTTGGTCTGGGTAAATTTCTGACTATTTTGGAATTTGGCTTAAATACATATGTTTGATTGCTAGGTCCTCGGATGTTTGTAGAATTTGAGAAATTATTTACGTCTTTGAAAATGTGGTTGTTGAAATTGTATTGGTTGGAAATTTGATCTTGGTTGGAAATTATTTGTAGGTCTATAAGATAATGCAAACGAATTTGTATGAAAATATTTTTGGAGTGGGAATTAAAGTCTTGAGGTGTGATTTGGATTGAATGTCGGTCTAATTGATTGTCTATTTGTATGTGAAATTCTGGTTTGAGTTCGATATCTCCTTCCGTTTTTATATGATTAGTAGCTTCTTCGATTGTATTTGGATTTTTACATTTCACAATAATTTGAAACTGTTGAGATAGGTTTTTAAGTCAATTGTTCAAAATGTAGTGTTTTTATATTTTTGGAGTGAGGAGGATTATTGGTTTCATTTAATTTTAAAATTAAAAAGCTTCGAGTATTTTGGAATTTAAGACCAAATTCGCTCAGTTTCATATTTATTTCATTTTTTTATATAAAGTCGTGATCAAATCGTTAACTAAGCAATCAATAGTTCTAGCATCTGAGAATGTACTCGTTAAAGTGTGTTTGGTTAGAGCCCAAGTATTTAGCTCATTTCGTGGACAAATAAATTTTGCCTGCATGACCTAGTAACTTACTGGCAATGATACTAATAATTTACTGGATTTAATGGATTTTCAGGTTGCTGAACATTTTGAAAAGCAATAATTACTTCTTCACTGGCTCTAGTAAATGATGATAAAATATGTTGTTCACCACTAAATATTTTCAGCATAAATTCTATAAAAACTGTGATCCATTTTATATATTCTATTTACAATTTTTGAGTTATCAATGTTTAGTGTGTTAAGAATATCGACTAGTTCTTTCAGTTTTTAATACATTATTGTCAATATTTTCTTAAAATTAATGTTTGGTATTCTATCAAACAACCAAAATAAAATAATGTTTATTATAATTTGAAAACAATTTACAGATCAAATTTTGAAAAAGTATGGTCTTTGGATAGAAAACACTCAACACTCTGTACTTAGAATATAAAATTAATATTTTTATTATAATTCTTAAGAATAACGTTGAAAATTGTAACGCTTGTGTATAAGCTAAATGTATGTACAGTTGAAATCTTCGCTAATAATGTGTGAGCGTTGCAACGAGATATTATTACTAATATCGGATTTCAGCAAGATATAAACTAAGAATGTTGATTTCTTGGAAACAATGTGATATGTAAATATAAAATTTTGATATTTACTGTAATCGCAATGAACTAATCTTCCTTTGTAAAATGTGTACAAACCAAAATTAGTTTCTTGATAACTGATAAGTTCTAAAAGATGTTTCGATTTGCTTTTCTTAAAACAAGGTAATGATTTTTTTTTATTTGCAATGTAAGGAGCAGTGATTTCATCTGGTCTGTTCTGATTTGCCTTAACCTAAGAGTTGTAATGTAGCGGTATTGATTTCAAATTTTATGCAAGGGTTCCGTTATTTATTTATTTAATTAGTTTAATTGGGTGAGAGCAATTAACCGCGAGTCGAGTCGAACCGTCCGTTTGCCCCACTTTGTCGAGGGCCGCACGCATAATCCCACCACGACTCCTGCCCAGTCAAGGAGGGATTGAGGCAATAAAACTACCGTTCCTGGACGAAAATCCTCAGTTCGCTGCCAGAACTCGAAGAACTCCAACGCCAACCTGAGGACCACCCCGAGGACCTGAACACCGACCAGAGACCGCCACCCGATCCAAGGAGTTCGCTGCCAGAACTCGAAGAGCTCCAGTTCCAACCCGAGGACCACCCCGAGAACCTGAAGACCGACCTGAGACCGCCATCCGACCCAAGGAGTTAGCCGCCAGAAGCAACCGTCCGGAATAAGTAAGCAAATTGTATTTTCCTATATTTACTTGTCCTGCTATGGTATAAGTCTGGCCGTTTTTGAACTCTGGCAAGACAGTACGACCACAGCGTTGTCGGCGAGGGTTTGGCTGGGTGCTCCACCGCCCTCGTTCAACGAACGTTGTCCGTCACATCGACCGAACTGCTGGTTTGGCTGGGTGCTCCACCGCCAGCGGAAGACGTTGAGTGCAGGCTCGTACGGCAGCAGCGTTATCGGTGACGGTTTGGCTGGGTGCTCCACCGCCGTCGTTCGACAAACGCTGTGCGCCCCTTTACTGAAACTGCTGGTTCGGCTGGGTGCTCCACCGCCAGTAGAGGACGTGAAGGTGTCAGACTGTACAGCAGCAGCGTTGTCAGCGAAGGTTTGGCTGGGTGCTCCACCGCCTAAGCTTGATAAACGTTGTAAGGCACAATAACCGAAACTGCTGGTTCGGCTGGGTGCTCCACCGCCAGTAGAAGACGTTGTGTGTCGGCTGTGCAGCGACGGATAGACCCTCGAAGTTTGGCTGGGCGCTCCACCGCTTCGGGAAGAAATCTGTCGGCCGCCCCGCATTTGAACTCGCACCTCGACCAGACTTTGCCTCCTGTTTACCAACAACATCATTTTCCTGATTACCGTTTGCTTATTTGTGCCTGATGTAAACCACTTTGCTTGGCTTTTTCTCCAGGCTGGTCGCATTTTCGCTTAATTTCTGCCGCTTTGCTAGAAACTACCGCCGCTATTTATTTGTAGAATTAGAGCAACCCGTACTTATTTTTCTGTTTCAGAACCAATGGGGCCAATTTATTTATTGATTGTATATTGCTCTAATTTATTAATCTTATTTTTCCCTTTCTAGCACCGACCGAAATTTAACAGCGAATATTATTCTGGCGTATCGTTTCTTAAAGTCTTAGACCGTTTATTTAAATAAACCAAACGCCAAAGACTCCGTTTTTGTACCGTACCGATTTTTGAGTCCTGACCTTTTATTTTTCAACTATGTGCTAATTTCGTATCGGCATTTTAAATCCGTCGTAATAATAATTGCTCTAACCAATTTTGTTTTAATTACACCACTTGTACATTATTTGTATATTCCTGATTGTTAGTGATAATAATTGTAATTAGAATCTATTTTACTTTTGTTTGTTTGTGTAAATTTCCGTAGGCCTTGTAAATATAAAATAAACCTAGTAAATATATTTCCAGTTTGTATTCATTCTTAACACCGATAAGATTGATAAAATTCCGATCAGTAAAAAGTCTTCTTATCTTTTTGTGACCTACACTGATAAGACCGTTTATTTTAAAAGAAAAATAACATTACACTCAGAGAACTACGTTGATTAAAATTAAGAGAAATAACAGACCCCTGGAATTAAACTTTCTTCACTGCAGCTATCCCGAGTACTTACTCTAAACCGAGGGTAGGTTTCACGTAGAGTTTCCCCCACGTAAAAGATTGGGAAACTGGCGCCCGAGACAAAAACCGAACAAAAAGATTCAATCCGGAGTACGTTCCTGTGACGTCACTCACCACCGCCGGCTGCCAACCACCGCTGCAGATAAACTAGTAGTCAAGGGTCGTCACAAAGTAGGCGTCCAAATAGGGACGTCAGTGACGTCAATAAATCCAGTAAATTAGAATTCGCAATTGTGAATTAAGATTCCGTTTAGAGTTGGTAGTATACTGGGGGCAGCCACAAGTAACGTCTGAACCGAATAGTCACCACCGCAAAATCAAAACCAAGTAAAGTATATAAAGGGTGTTACAAAAATTTGGCGACCGAGTAAAGTACGTTACAGAGTGGCGACCCAATTGTCCGGCGACGATGTTCTTTCGTCTTCCACGGGGTGGTTAGCGATGCCCCAATTGTCTGGTGACAATGTCCTCTTGTCTTCGCAAATTTGACAAACAAATGAATTCTTCCTTTGTGAGCCTACTTGGTTCACCCCACGGTATCTTCTCGTAAGGTTACACAATTCGCCTTACTGGAATCTTCCGTAATTTTTTTTTCTATGCACAAAAAGTTGAAACTTACGGAAATGTCCTATTCACAGATTTTCCTTCCTCTTTCATCCTACCGACTGAGCCAGTTAGATTTTCCCCTGGAGCAAGACAATTTATTCACCTTCGCAACATTACTGTTACAGAAAGCAAGCAAAAATGAACGTAGAATTAGAGCTTTTATCATATTTATAACACTGGAGATGCTGAGTTTGCATCGGATGACTGTCTTACAACAACCTCTATGACGTCATACATCAGGTTACAGCACTACATAAGGTCTTTTATATAGTGCTATACATCAGGTGACATAACTCGTGTGAAAAAGTTTGTGGTTAATTAAGTTACTGAAACCTTCGCATGTCATTACCTAATACAAATTCTAGATTACCTATATATATACACACAGGGTAGCCCATCGAAAACGTATCGCAAGGCATTACAGGGTAGTAAAGAACTTTTCGGCAAAATCCAAAAACAGGGA
>NW_019417540.1:0-6045 GCF_000390285.2 Anoplophora glabripennis
AAAATTCGTCAAAAACTGCTAATATGAACCTTCATAAGAAAATACATGGGATTTTGGCGTGATACGCCCATAGCATATCTACTTATATTTCAGTTTATTGATTGCAGTATTTTTATGAAAAATCTTATATCGTACTATTCACATGCTTTTTGCAAAGGTATGTACCGAATGTTTAATAAAAATAACACAGGTGAACTTTCAGAAATTTATTGATGGCAATATTTTTATGAAAAATCTTATATTGTAGAACTCAGAGGCATTTTGCAAATTTATATACTAAGTCTTTCATAAAAATGACACAGGCGGACTAGGATTTTTTTCTCATTTCACTACCTATCTAAATTTTCAAATAGATATTTCTACACACGGTGTCTTACTAAAAAAATGTTTTTTGCAATTTATGTACAGGATGTTTCATAAAACTGACCCAGGTGGACCAGATTTTCTCTGATTCATTTTGTTAATTTTTTCATGAAATCTTTTGAAGTTGTATATTTACTGACCAGACGCTTTTTAGAAAATCCATATATGTACTGGGTATTCTGCAAAATCGACCCACATCTGGATTAAGGGCAATTTTTTTCCTTTTCACTTCTAACTTTGTCTTTATTTACTAGTCTTTTAATGAAAAATTGTATACTTATTAACCAGTTGTCTTTTTGAATTTTTATACTGAGTGTTTCACGATACTGATGCAGATTAAAATTACGAATAGAATGTTTTTCCTTTTCTATATTTTGTAGTGAAGCCGGCAATATTTTTATGAAAAACCTTATACCCTACTAACCAGGTGTTTCTTGCAATTTATGTACAGGATGTTCCATAAAACTGACACAGGTGTACCAGATTTTCCCTTATTCATTTTGTTAATTTTTTCATGGTTGTATATTTCTTGACTAGACGCTTTTTAGAAAATCCATATATGTACCTACTGGGCGTTCCACAAAATTGACAGAATTTCTGTTTTTTGCAATTTATATACTGGGTGTTTCATAAAACTAATACAGGTGGACTAGGTTTTTCCTTTTTCATTTAACCAGATGCCTTTTTTGGAAGTTTGGAAGAAACTTTTCTTATTCTTTTCTCGAGCGGGGCCTCTTTTGAAAAACGGTTTCATCAAGCTTTTATATACAGGGTGTCTAAAAATCAAAGTACAGGCTGTTTCAAAAAATGTTATATCCACTAACCAGCGAGGAAAGCACCGCGGAGTGGTGCTCGGGCCGCGCGCAGCGCGGCTCGAGGGCCGAAGGCCCGAGAGAAACTTCAAACTTAGCGTCAGCAGAGTTTGCCTGCCTTTCTAGTTCTACTTTATTTTTTGAGGTAACTATTTTATAATATGTTTTTTGAAGCTTTACAAAATACTGCATGTTCTATAAAATTGATCCAGGACAGACCCCGTGGATTATTCCTTATCATATTCATTTCTTCTACTTTATTTAGTGAGGCCTATTCATGAAAAGCTTTTTATTTACAAACCAGATGCCATTTTAAAACTTGCTACACAGAATGTTTCACAAAATCGACCCACATTTGAATGGTCATAATAATGTAGATGGTGGTGATGTAGATGATGTAAATAATGGTAATGTAAATGATGGCGATGTAGATGATGGTGACGTAGATATTGGTGGCGTAGATGATGGCAATGTAGATGATGGTGACGTAAATGATGGTGGCGTAGATAATGGCAATGTAGATGATGGCGATGTAGATGATGGTGGTGTAGATGATGGTGATGTACATGATGGTGATATAGATGTTGCTGTAGTAGATGATGGTAATGTAGATAATGGCGATGTAAATGATGGTCAGGTAGATGACGATGATGTAGATTATGATGATGTGGATGGTGGCGATGTAAATGATGGTGATGTATATGATGGTGATGAAGATGATGCCGATGTAGGTGATGGTGATGTAGATGATGGCGATGTAGATGATGTAGATGCTTGTAGATGATGGCTATGTAGACCATGGCCATGTAGATGTAGATGATGTAGATGATGGTGACGTAGATATTGGTGGCGTAGATGATGGCAATGTAGATGATGGTGACGTAAATGATGGTGGCGTAGATAATGGCAATGTAGATGATGGCGATGTAGATGATGGTGGTGTAGATGATGGTGATGTACATGATGGTGATATAGATGTTGCTGTAGTAGATGATGGTAATGTAGATAATGGCGATGTAAATGATGGTCAGGTAGATGACGATGATGTAGATTATGATGATGTGGATGGTGGCGATGTAAATGATGGTGATGTATATGATGGTGATGAAGATGATGCCGATGTAGGTGATGGTGATGTAGATGATGGCGATGTAGATGATGTAGATGCTGGCGATGTAGATGATGGCTATGTAGACCATGGCCATGTAGATGTAGATGATGTAGATGATGGTGCTGTAAATGGTGGCTATGTAGATAATGGCGATGTAGATGATGGTGATGTAGATTATAGTGGTATAAATGATGGTGGTGTTGATGTAGATGATGTAGATGTTGGCGATGTGGATGATAGTAATGTAGATGATGGTGATGTAGATGATGGTGCTGTAGATGATGGTGACATAGATGATGTAGATGATGGCGATATAGATGTAGATGATGGTGCTGTAAATTATGGTGATGTAGATGATGACGCTGTAGATGATGGTGATGTAGATAATGGTGATGTAGATGATGGTGATGTAGATGATGGTGATGTAGACGATGGTGATGTAGATGATGGTGATGTAGATGATGGTGATGTAGATGATGTGTAGATGATGGTAATGTGGATGATGGTGTGATGATTTAAAAAACATTCGCGCGAGAGTGCTCCGCGAAGCGGGGCTCATGCGGCGCGCAGCGCCGCCGAGGGCCGAAGGCCCGAGAGAAACGTCAAGTCGGCGAAGCTGACTTGCCTACGTTTCTAGTCAATATATATTAAAATCTGATAGCTCTGTCTGCGTCGCACGATCGCCCCGAAAAAGCGCCGACTTATTGCCACCAAGGCTTTTCGGGGGAGCCGCGCAGCGGCGACCCGCGGGGGGCGAAGCCCTCCGCCGGCCTTCCTTCGTCCGAACGTCGTATTTTGATGGCGATTTTTTGCCGTCTTAGCGGTGAATTTTCAATTTTCTTCAGGCTCTGCGAGGGGCGCGGCCCAATTTTTGTATGAAACGCAATAGTCCGACACGGCCTCCAGCTGAAATCTGACGGTCGCCGATCGCCTCGAATTGTGCGCGGGTACGGCTTTTTTATTTTTTATTTCCCCTATTTTCTACGATATTTTATTTAAAACTGTGGCGAAAATACTCATATTTATCGACCGGGTGCCTATTTCACGCTTTTTTCCGTAGAACTTTCCGCGAAATCAAATGCGGGATTCGAAATGCGGCCGTAAATACATTAAAATGCACTCTCTAGGAAGGCCGAAAAATGTGAATTTTGCCCTATAAAATTCCTTCTCCGCGAGCCTCGAAACGGCGTGCGACTTGGCACAGATACTCAGTCGTCCCTCCTTAGTCGTTCGGGGGCATTTTTGCAACGTTATTTTCGCGTTTTCATATTTAATTTTGCCTTCTTTTTGGGGTCTGCTCGGTGACAGACGACCATTTCACAGGCCGTAAAGATTGAAGCTTTAAGACACGCCCACCCGGAGAAAATTCGAATGTCGTTAGAAACGTCAGATTAATTATGTCAAAATAATTTCACGCCAAACGCGAAAGACGTCTGTAGGGTCGCGGCGAACCGTTATTTTACCTTACTAGGCCTTTTTTTAACCTTAATACATTGCTATGTCACGACATATACAGGTATTTCTTATTATTAGGTTAGGTTGTTATTTACATTTTCGTAGCTCTACCGTTTGACATGCCTACGATTACGATACCTGTCCCCCGAGTTAACGTAAGTACTTGCTCTCTAAAACTGCATAATTTTAAACCAAGCCATAGTACCTAAACCCTTTGTATTAGTACATTTGCTTCGTTAGTTACCTACTATACATTGCACTGCATTAGTATTACTTACTTCCCAAACATCAAAAGTTGCCAATTATAGAAATAAATTATTTATCTGTTTTATTTCATTGTGGATCTTTTGCGAGACGACTTTGTGTTAGAAAAATGCAAATTTAACATTACAAAAATTGTTGATTACTTCAGCTGTGAATGACAATTAAAATATCAGTACAGACGGATTGTGGGTGAAGCAGTCGATAGCGCAGCGGTAAAAACGCCCCGTTGTATTCGTAAGATCAGTGGTTCAATCTCAGACGAGGTAACCTAAGATTTTTTTTTTATTTACTGCCGTATATATATGGATTCATCTTTTTAAACCTTTCTATAACAAAAAAATATAAAATTTCAAATAGGTTTCTATATACAGGGCGTCTAAAAAATTGCGTTGAAACTCGGACGGTCCAGAAGCTCCTATATATTTCAGTTTATTGATTGAAATATTTTTATGAAAAACCTGATATCGTAGTAATCATATATGCATTCTACAAAGGTATGTACCGAATGTTTCATAAAAATGACATAGGTGAACTTTGATTTTACTTATTTTTTCACTTTTTTTTATGAAAAATCCTATATTGTAGAACTCAGAGGCATTTTGCAAATTTATATACTAAGTGTTTAATAAAAATGACAGACGGACTAGGATTTTCTTCTCATTTCACTACCTACCTAAATTTTCAAATAGATTTTTCTAAACACGGTGTCTTATTAACCAAATGTTTTTTGCAATTTCTGTACAGGATGTTTCATAAAACTGACACAGGTGGACCAGATTTTCTCTGATTCATTTTGTTGATTTTTTCATGAAACCTTTTAAAGAAAAATTGTATATTTACTGACCAGCCGCTTTTTAGAAAATCCATATACGTACTGGGTGTTCCAAAAAATTGATCCACATCTGAAACGGGCAATTTTTCTCCTTTTCACTTTTAACTTTGTTTTTATTTACTAAAATCTTTTAATGAAAAATTGTATATTTATTAACCGGATGTCTTTTTGAATCTTTATACTGGATGTTCCACAAAACTGATCCAATTACCAACAGAACGAAACTTTCCTTAGGTATATTTTTTTCCATTTCTACAGTTTGTACTGAAATCTGCAATATTTTTATGAAAAATCGTATACCTTACCAACCAGGTGTTTTTTGCAATTTATGTACAGGGTGTTTCGTAAAACTTACACAGGTGGACTAGATTTTTCCTTATTCATTTTTTAAATTTTTTCTTTAAATCTTTTGAAGAAACGTCGCTTTTTTAAAAATCCATATACTAGATGTTCTATAGAATTAAGGGCAGTTTTGTTTCTTTTCACTTTTAGCTTAGACTTTATTTACCAGCAAGCAGATGTCTTAATTTATTTTTTTACCATTTCTGCCTTACCTACATAGTCTTTGGATGAAAAATTTTATATTTACTAACCAGATGCCTTTTTTGGAAGTTTGGAAGAAACTTTTCTTATTCTTTTCTCGAGCGGCGCCTACTCTTTTTTGAAAAACGTTCTCATCATACTTTTAATTACAGGGTGTTTAAAAATCAAAGTACATGGTATTTCAAAAAATGTTATATCTACTAACAAGCGAGGAAAGCACCGTGACTTAATGTCGAGCCGTTTGGATGTTACAGTAGATAGGTTAGGCGGGTTCAGCACCGGAAGTGGGGCAGATTCGGCCAGTCCATCGAGTTCGTCGCCCGGGTTCAGCGGCTTCTTGTGGTCATTGCCGTTGTGCAAAAGACGCGTGGGTGTTGGCGTGCAAGAAGTGTCATGGCGGCACGGGGGCGGTTACCTGTGTAGGCTGAGGGCAGGTGTTAGGCCGTTAGGAACAAGATGGCGGCGGTCTGCGTGGAAGGTGATTGGTTGTTGGGGATAAGATGGCGGCGGTCTGCGTGGAGGAAGGCGGGTCGCTGAAGAGGAGGAGGCGGGTCGCTGAAGAGTTGGTCAATGACCAGAGGGTTAGTTCGGGATTCTGCCGCCAGGATTTTGTAGATGTCGCTGTTGGGAGGAGGCGGGGCAAGATGGCGGCGGGCGGCGTGCGG
>NW_019417540.1:6932-23539 GCF_000390285.2 Anoplophora glabripennis
ACATCATATTCGAACTGTTGCTGAAAGTTCTTTATAACATAAAGTACAAAATTTTATATGCATTCCACAAATCCAGCAGACTTCCACATGGGCGCAAGGTAGAAAAATAACGTTTCGTTCTCGCTTTCGACATATTCGGCAAACCTTTTCAGGCGGTCCCCAGCATTCGTCCTCAGGAACGGAATTTGACATTACTTCAATTGGCTTCCTACTAGACATTGCGCTCCTTATCACTACACTTGACTGTGATATACTGAGAAAAAATCAAACATCTAATAATTAAATTTACAGAACAAAAGTTGTGTTTTTAGTCGCTCTGTTTCTTGATAACAACAATTTATACTGATCTTAATCCATAATACTTTTGTAAGATTTTTGAAATACTCTTCAGTATTAACGCAATCGTAGCAACTGTTATAAAGTAAAGAAGCCCAGAAATTGTATTCATCTCTGTTTTCTTATTCTCAGACAACCCGATGAGTGCATTTGCATATATATCTTCAGAGTCGGAGCAGTTTAAAATAGGTAACGGCCTCCAGGTATCGAAATCTCCAATCGACTTGTCTTGAAACGTTATTCTCAACTTGTAGAATTTAGAGTGTTCCGGAATTTTCGATGTAAAAACTCTCATCTTCCCACCATTGACTATAGTATGTCTCATCTGAGTTAACGTATGTGGACAGGTATCCCTCTCGCTAACATTTTTGTAGCACACATACATTTCGTGTACGTTGTGTATATCATGTATGTACAACACATTTTGTAGTACTGCAGTTAAAATTATGAAATTGGAACGTAAAACAGCCATCGTTGTTAAGCAACAGAGTGGCTATAAACGAATGAGTTACATAATGATTTGTAAACTCTTATAACTACTCTTTTTTGTTATACCTGAAAGAGAGAGGAAATAAAAGAAACATGGATAAGTAAGCGTATATTAAGCATATTAAAAAATAAAATGTAACGTTATAAAGTAATTGGTACAATTTTTGTAGATGTAGGTCCATCATTTGTTCTAGAAAATCGATGTGGATTCGTAAATACATCATCCCACTTGTCTTGATGTTCATCTTTTGAAACTGTTTAGTAATTTTACACTGGTTATCGTAGTGTGTTATTTCGGATTTTAATTGACGAATTTTTTCAAGATGTTTAACTAATAGTGGTTCGAGCATTTTGGAAGTCTTTCAATTCTTCTCTTAAATCTAAATCTGTCCATAGCGAAAAATTCCCAGTATTTACGTCGAGCTGCAGTAGATGCAAAAGTCCACGTTTTCATTATATGCACTTGATTTTTAGATTCGTCGAAAGTAACTCTTTTCTTATTCATTGGGGCATTAAGTTGTATACCCAACGGAAAAGATCTTCACAGTTCCTCTTGCTGCATCTGACTGTTTTATTTGGATTCATATGATATGAACAAAGGGGCACATCTACTTGAAAAAGTGGTGGGGGTTATCCCACCAATTATCAAATTTTTCAACCTTTACCACGTTGGGTAAGTGCTGGTGGCTTGAGGGAACCAATTGCGATAGTATTTTCTTTAAATAGTAGTTTTTGGCGGCCCCTGACGTAAATTATATCAGCACTCAGCAGATAATTACCCAGTAGTATAGCGTTCAGCGCACTTTCACTATATTCTATGTTTCCAGACGAATAGCGGATGCCGTGGATATATCGTTCTGCATATTTAACCTGCTTCTTATTCACGCTGGATAATTCATGAAAACGCATAGGCGGCTTCATTAAATAATGACTCACTTGACATGCATCCTGAATCGTTATTTCCTTGGGATAAAATTCATAACCTCCACCGACACTCAGTAACATAAAACCCTGGATGTCCACAGCCACAACCTTCATCTCGGACGACTATCGAGCAACTAATTAACAATTACTTAGATTTTATTTTTTAAGCTAGATTCTTGACTATTTCGCTAAGTGGGTAGTGTTCCATAATACAATCGTATACGATTATACAATAGGCGCTGGTATTATCGGGAAAGCCTTGTGCTGCTTCAATGTCTTACCTTACGTCCACGGTAGACGATTTCATGCTTTCATCCCGCCTCGAGCAATCGATGACGAAAAGGGCGTGATTCTTAAAGGTGTAGTAATCTAGTAAAGATTTCTTCTGTAGTGTATTCGAGTAACTTGGATAAAACTCGGTATAGTTGTAATGAGCTTCGGCGTAGTCATTCTTTGTAAAATTTAATCGCATCCTCTCGTTGGGGAAGCTCTCACTGTTTAGTGTTAATCTAATATTGGTAATGTCAATGTTATCAAAGTGCGTCGGATCGGCAGTAAATTTGTTCTGTATAGCCGTCTGGAAACCTACAATGATGTATCTGGGACTTTCAATCGCAGAAGTAGTCTTAACAGCCCAAATTTCTTTTGTAGCTCCAGCCGTAAGTGCAGGTAGCATATGCAAATCCCATTGTCTATACGGTATCAATATGGGCGTATCGGCTTTTATGGCTTTTAGTAGGCTAAGTTTTATTTCATCGTTAGGGTATAGTCGTTTAATTTTAACCTCGATGTTTTGAATATCCAGAGTCACTGTAGTTTTATAGGTAGTTACCTTCTCCTTAACCAAGAAACAATTGGAATCGTTACTGGCTCTTATCAATTTAATACATTGTTTGCTACACGTCACCACGCGATAGTCGTTGAAAAGGTTAAATATATGCCTCAACGGGATGAGGAAATTAAACGTTCCATCAGCGTTTAAAGTTGCCACATTAGGATAATTCCATCCGGCTATAGATAAGTGCTTGGAATCCTCGGCGGAATAGCACAAGTACCAGCGAACGGTGCTCACTAGACCAACTTCACGTATACTTTCCAGTTCCTTAGCGTTTATTTCATATGTGGCTGAGGAAAACATAAAGGCTGCTGCGTTGTTTACGAAGGATACGTCTCCATTGCCAACCTTTCTAATTTTTCCGCTGATAAGTATCTGACCGTCGTACGTAGCATCGAAAACATCAGCTTGATTGATGATGATTTCAATGACGTCGTTGTTTCTGAAGGACTTTACGTATGAGTAATACGTTCGCCATTCCACCTTTTGTATGGATTCGTCCATTGAGGGACGGCGAAAAAGATCGAACGTTTGATGCGATGACATTATAGCCCAGAGATTTTAGGAATAAGGTGTTTGTGAGAGACAGAGGCTTTCGCTGCTTAGTGAATGCAACCTTATCGTGAGAGGAGTCTCGCGATACTGACGTGTACCTCACCGATGGAAGCACCTTTATATGATTAGGTTGAGAGTTGTCGAAAACTAGCATTATTCAAGTTTCTTAATCTCCAATTGAACGATGATTCTCTGAAATTTACGGGTTCGAAATTCTGGTCCAACACGTCGATTGTAACCGTGCTTATTTCAGTTCTATTTATCGGTAGATAGATGAGGTGCTTTGGTTTTTCGGCGATGGCAAATCCTGGGTTGACGCGTACAGGAAACTCGTATATAGTATGTGATGGTCTGTCGTTGTAGAAGGCTCCCGAAGTAATGTTACAGTCCAGGTGGATGGTGTGTACTTTTATAATATCCATAGGTAAATCCGATTTGTGTAGGTTCCTGGATTCTAGGAATTTGTTTGAAAATCCCAACGTCCCACCGATACTGCCTTCGGTTTCAAAGTCTACCCCGTATTTATCGCTGTATATTTCACACTTTAGAGTGTTATTGTTGGGTTTTAGCGAAAATATCTGGTCGGCGTTGGGGTCTTTCTCGATTTTTAATGCTTTTCTAATATAATTTTCAATGTCTCGAATCTCGTAAGCACCCTCGGCAAATTGTATAATGGTTTGCTTGTTTTTATCGGTTTTGTCGTTGTCCTTGCACAAAATAAACCTTTGATGAGCTTCGATGTTTGGTAGGCTGTTGTACGAGTGAAAACTAAGAAGAGCCAAGCCGTAGTTGAATTGTGGATCTAAACGTATGATTGGGTTAAAGTTCGATGTTAACGTGGATGTACGACTCTTTAGCGTCACTAATGTAGACATGACTGACAAATTTCATCTGGTATCGTTGCTTTTATAGAGAAACTGCAGACATAAATGTCCACAATTTATCTGATCAAAATTTTGATAACGATCTGCGTTATAGGTTATGTTTGCATTGGCTCCCAAGTATCGAACCAGTTCCTTTGGTGGCTCCAAATGGCCGAAACTGTCAAAGTATTCTACGTCGTTGCCGTTTTTCTTATAAGCTACCCAGTGAGTACCTTTGTTCTTATTTAAGTCTAAATTTAAAATAGCACTTTCTCGCAGCCGCGGACCTGCAGATGGTAAGGTGTCTCGCATGAAAACGCCTCGAAAGAATGGAATTCGTAGCCGTTTGACGTATCTAATCAGGTCCCCGTCCGACAGCGGCTTATTGGGTAGCTTTATTGGCAGTTTTTTTGTTTTTTCAAGAATAAACCGTAGCCACCGTGTCGATTCTTTCTCAAATAGAGGCCAGATCCTTTAGCTCCGATAGCTTCCATGGCTTCGTTGTGTCGGCGCTCCTCCATAAGTTTTTTTGCTGCATTTTTAGCATCGATTACTGTTTTCGCTACAGCTCCCGCGCCCCCCCGCTAGCGATCCGAGGGCTCCGAGGGCACCTAGTATAGGCATTAGGAGAGGTAGGAAGCCTCCAGAATGTTCTTCTGCGGGGAGCGGTATGATTCTTGGTATGCGAATGTTTTTCTTACCACCGGCCCTTTTAACTGCTACTAGTGCTACTTTTAAAGCCGTCAGAGCAGTTTTTCTCAACGAACTACTAGGTTGCTGTTTTTTTAAACTATTTGCGATTTTTGAAACAACGTCTCTGCGGAACGATGCAGGTTGACGTCGTCGTCGTCCACTATTTTTCAAACCCATTCCGAGATTACGTTTCGCCTTCATGGCTGTAGTTACGAACCAAGAAGCTGCTTTTTCTCCTAGTTTTGCGTTTTTAGATTTAACGCGTTCCCAAGCTCTATTCTCCAACACCCAATCGGCTTTTTGTCTATCTTCTACGGACTTATTTTGAGCGTACGCTATATCGTGGTCACGGCAAGCAGAATCCAAAAGATTAATGCCCTTTTGACCTTTGGCTAAGCGTTTCTTATGTTTTGTTCCTAATGAAGGGAAAAACGTAATTAAATTTTTATTGCTATGTACTATATATAATTACCTGGTCCGCAGAATTGATATCCACCTGGAATATGTAATTCAAATGGCAGTTTATCTATTAGTGAATTTAACACACCTTCACCGTATTGCAGCGGCATTAGAACTAATGTAAGCCGATAGCGGTACCTGTATTTATAGAAAGTAGCTTGATGAACGGCTTCAAACCATGAAAGTAGTTCAACAAGAGCGGACGCTACCAATAGAAAACTTGGACGATTTAAACGAAAATACTGCTATTGTATGCAGGCATGGTTCGTTGTTACCAAATTCATTTAGATGTGTCGTATGCGGGCCCAGCGGGTGTGGGAAGACCAACGTAATATTGTCGCTTCTATTTCATTCGAATGGCGCCAAATTTGAAAACGTATACGTCTACTCAAAGTCCCTATATCAACCTAAATATCAGCTGTTGCGAGACGTGCTGAGTAAAGTGAAGGAAATTGGATACTTCCCATATGGGGCTAGTGATGAAATTATTAGTCCAACAGATGCTCGATATAATTCCATATTCATATTCGACGATGTGGCGTGTGATAAACAAGAAAAGATACGTGAATATTACTCCATGTGTAGGCACAAGAATATCGACGCGGCGTACCTATGCCAGACATATTCCAAGGTACCGAAGCAACTTATTCGAGATAATTGCAACTTAATAGTTCTTTTCAAACAAGATGAAATAAATCTTAAACATGTTTATGATGAACACGTGTCGCCCGACATGACTTTTAATTTAAGAACTGTTGCTCGGAATGTTGGAGTGATAAATATGGAACCATGGTTATTGTAAAGGATTTCAACCTACAAGACGGTCGATATCGTAAAGGATTCGATAAATATATAAGGATGTAACTGTATTCAACTTTATCATTAATCGCAATGAATCCAACGGCTGAAGGCGTCATTATCAAGACAATGCGAAAGAAAAAATCAACGAGCTCGCAAAATCAATCAAAAACTCTTTAAACCAATTTCTACACCGTTAAAAGAAATAGCAAGTACATCATACAAGTTGAACGAAAAAATTGCCAAATTTCCCATCATTAAAAAAGAGGAGAAAAAAGAAAAGGTGGAAGAAGAAGAAGAAGAAAAACCGTCTACATTCAACCAAACAGCCTTTTTACCATTGGAAGACATAGCGTCGTCATATAGATTTGATGATGATGCGGATAGAACATTTGAAGAGGAGCAAGACACTCGATTGGAAGATTTAACTCAAGAAGCTCTAGAAGAATATTTAGATCAATATCCTGTCATATCTCAAAAGTACGTTACAGAGCATTGGGCTGATAGCGATGTGATTTATAAGAATTATGGGCCAGTATACGATTCCTCAACGTCATCGCCTATTAGGTCGAAAACGCATCGATTTTGACATTCGTACCGGTAATATAGTAATCGATCGACAGCAATTTAAGGGAACACCGGGATTGTACCAATTAATTTTCTATCATGATCCATCTTTCAATGAAGAGGATAAGAAATCTTATAAAAATATTCTTCAAATGACTGACGCTCACAAAGACGCAGTAGGGCGCTTAAAAGGCTCCAGTTCGCTCAAGTATAGAGAAGTTATTAGACCGCTATTTATTATGCCGACACAACGTAAAACTACTGGCAGAGGTTTATTATCTCGCACCAACAAGTTAACTTACAATACAAAGCCGATGGAATATATTTACTGGGATGATCACAACGAACTTGTTGATCGTCTAAGGTTGCTGGTAGCATCTAAGAACGCTGAGAATACGTCACATGATAATGAAATTACAGCAATTATGGAGGAACTGAAGGAGGCTCGAATAATATCTTAAGTCATCACGTTTACGTCACGTTTTACATCACGTTTACGTCACGTTTTACGTCACGTTTACGTCACGTTTTACGTCACGTTTACGTCACGTTTTACGTCACGTTTTACGTCACGCATATCATCCTTAGATCAAATACTATAAAGTTGACTACCAAACGATTTTTCATCATTCTACACGATGAGTCTCGATAAACTCGGTCGTAGCTCTCATCATCATCGTGATTTCCACGAACCTTATATACCTAGTGCAATTGGATATTCGTTTACTGCCGATGGAAATATCGATGTTGGTAATGTGAGAATATGTAATGTGGGTTCGCCTCTTGAAGATAATGATGTCGTTAATAGAAGAACATGATCAAAAAACGTTAATGATGGGGTGCTGAAACTACGCAAAGAAATAATTAAAGTATTTGAAGATAGATTAAATTTGTTAAGTAATTCTTTCAAAAATGAAGTCAACAACGTGGAGAAAAAATTTGTACGCAATAGAGGACTGTCTAGCACTGCCGTTATAGAATTACAAAAAGATGTTACAAAATCGGAAAAAGACGTCCGACCTGAACTTACCAAACATAAAGATCACATTATGAATGAATTAAAAAATATCGAGAAGAGATATAAGGTTCTGGAAGAACGTATACATATAGTGGAGAAATGGGAAACTTATCGTCGCGTCACATCAAGGATCCTCCTTAAATAACCCATAATTGACGCAGACTCTCTTAGTGCTAATCGATTTGTAGAGACATGAAGACGCATTCAAAGGAAAAGATTGAACTTGTTAACGAATTACATAAGCCTATGAGAAAAAACTATGCACGCAGACGTACGATTATCAAGAGACTTGATGACTTGTGGCAAATGGACTTGGCAGATATGCGTCAGTATGCACACTATAATAAAAATTTTAAAATGATTATGGTTGTCATAGACTGCTTTTCAAAGTTCATGTGGATTAGGCCTTTAAAAACAAAGACTGGAGAAGAGATAACGACTGCCTTTAACGACATTTTAGCTTGCGGTAGAATCTGTATAAATCTACAAACGGATCAAGGCACGGAATTCTTCAACCAGAAATTCCAGCACTTTCTCAAGAAGCATGAAATTAATCATTACACATACAGCGTGGAGAAAGCAGCCATTGCTGAACGTGCGATAAGAACTTTGAAATCAAAGCTGTACAAGTACTTTAGCCTAAACGGTACATATAAATGGATAGACGTTTTACCGGAAATTACGAAATCCTACAACGAAACCCGACATCGCACCACGGGATACAAACCGGCTCAAGTAAATAAGACCAATGAAGAGAGAATTTTAAAGTCTGCTTACAATCATATTAAGATAAGCAGCCTGCAAAAATTCAAAGTGGGCGACGTTGTGCGCATCAGCAAAAATAAACACGTTTTTGATAAGGGGTACACACCTAATTGGACGACCGAACTATTTAAAATTACGTCGGTTAAAATAACGAATCCAACGACATACCTCTTGGAAGATATGCAGGGAAATCCTATAAGAGGTGCCTTCTACACCGAGGAGCTACAGAAAACCACCAATCCCGACATCTATCTCGTAGAAAAGGTACTAAGGAGAAAAGGAGGGAAAGTTTTCGTAAAGTGGTTGGGGCTTGATAAGAAACATAACAGCTGGATCGAGAGCACCAACGTAATTTAGTTTCAGCTAGTTCGTCGAGCGAGCAGGTTGTGTGTGCAAAAATGAGTGAAGTTTCCGCTAATTTCAGTGATGAGGAAAATTACGATTATAGTAAGGACCTAGACGATATTCTGGCTAAATATGAAGAAGCTGCACGGTGGGAATATATTTACTTGCTATGTAATATTTTTCCACTAATATCCAACGTAAACATTCAAGTACAGTGCGGATTGAGTCCAGCTAGATCCTTCAGATCCGCAATAATTATAAAAAATGTTAATGGTAATAAATTATCATTTTCTACCTATGAATGGCAAACTCTCTTGGAGCTACTGGAACGTCTGAAAAAAGATTTCTTCCAAACACCCCTGCAAGGTTGGCCTGATGAGTATAAACCTGTGACTCATCGCTGTGGAGATTACGCGACAGTTACCCAAGTGGTCTACGAAAATGTGAAAATGCTACAGATCATCAAATACGACATGCGCATTGATCTTTTCCATGATGATGTGGAAGAACTCTTCAAACTTGATACTTGTATACTGTCATATAGAATAACTATGCTAGATTCCTTAGATTTTTGTATGTACTACTTTAATATTTTAGATATCATATGTGATTGGATAAGGTCGAAAAAAATTTCTGTAGATGTAAGTGAAATTATAAGTGCTATTTGCGATGTATCTAATGCTAGTATGTTAACTAATGCTCTTCGTGAATATATTTACTTTTATCAAGATAATGTACTGCACGATATATGTAATAAATTAAAATGCTAAATATATTCTATTTTTTATTTTCCTTATATCCCAGTTTCAATAATATAAAAGAAATTTAACTTTAAAAATACACAGCATACTCTTGTGTGCACAACAGGAAACCGATAAAAATTATCAGTTTCCTGTTTCCTGTTTACTGTTTTATCATATAGGTTTAAAACAAATAAGACACATATATAAAATAAAAAGTTTATTCATAATGTATTAAATATATATTACAGTTAATAATTACAACATACTATCTATTGAATAGTGCCCCCAAGGTAGGGTGTCGTGGCTGTTATTTACTAAATATCGTTTATCATCAGTTGCACTCAATGCTATTTTTTCTGTTTCAACAGAATATACATTATGTAAATTTGAGTTTATGGTTCTCTGTTTGCGATATAATTCAGTTTTATTTTCTAAGCAATTTTTATAGTCGTCAAATGTAATGGAATTCTTAACGACATTACTTTTAACGCCTTTAGACTTTTTTATACAAGATTTACCATCTACTAAGATACTGTACATTTTGGAACGGAGTCCTACAAAATGAGTCATTATAGAACCATTATTTTCATCTTTCATTAAACCAGGTACTTTTTTGTTAACTAAAGGTATATTATATCTATTATTAGGATCGTAATCTGAAGTATCAAATTTTTCTAAATTTTGCTTCAAAAGATCGTAAACGTTATCGCAAGTTATTTCATAAATTAAGCTATCAGTATCGGTATAAAGCAATTTACAATCATCATGTAATTTTTCCAACATGAAGTTGTAGTGGAAGTCGTACACACATGTCTTTGAAATATCCAAAATTGCCATGCCAACATACAGGGGCTTATTGAAGCAAATTTCCGATTTGTTGAGTTCAATTGCTACCAGGTCTGGGCCGAAAATTTTGCTGCTATGAAAATTCGGACTGGCGATATAGTGCTTCGCGCCCCAGTGACCATCCCAATGATTTTTTAACTTGATTTTGCGATGCTTGCGGATATTCTCCATCGTCTTACCGAAAATAGCATTTATTAACAATTTATACAAGTTCTTTTCAAAATCGTTGGTTGACTGGGCGCGAAGTTTGGTGTTTAACTCGATGTAGGCCCTCAACCAGTCCGCCTGCTTAAATTTTAGAACGCGATGAATTTTGACTAATTTAATGCCTAAAGAGAGGGCCTGTTTTAAATTTCTATAGTGAATTATATAACGCGTTTTTGAATGCAAGGTTGTCATAAGTTTCGGTAATTTTGATCCCGGCGGCGTGAGGTGCTCAGGACATAGAGGTAAATCTTTGTGGTAGTCGTGAAGATGTTCAGGGTATTCCAAATCTACTTCGAGGACGTACCCTTCAGGAGAAGTATCAGATACGCTGGTGACGTCGATATTTGTATCAGCCCACTCGAACCCACCATATGGCAAGTACTGAGACATAGCCCAACCGTAAAGGTTATTTACGTCAAAGTACATTAAATACTTTGATTGCTTTAAGTAGTCGTAAGAAGACATAAACTTGTTGTTTGCTTCAGCATAGCGGTTACAGCATTGGCTAACGCCTCCGCGAATACCTCTATCCATAAACAACAACATATCTACATCTTTTAGGTAATCTAGCTCAATTTTGGTATATTTTAACATGCAATCCCAGGTATAACCCGGTAAAGTGTAATAGTGACCTGGGTCCAGTTGATAAATATTCAAACATTTTTGCCTAAAATTTTCAAAGACATCAGCCAACAACATAATGTCAGTTTTTAAATACAAATCTGAATATTCCCCTAAAGTTGTTATATTAAATTTAGCCCATACCATTTTAGCATGTTCATAATCATCACTGGATATGTTACTATCGTTTAATTTATTATAAAACTTATCAATGCCTGGTAGTTCTGTTTCGTTTAATTTCTCCTCACAGTCTATATAGTCATATGGAAATACTCATTTTCTCATTAGTAAAGTGAATGTTTCCACATCTAGGCCACTGAATTTCATATGTAAGTTTTGAAGCTGTTTTAAATATGAAGCAAGAGTATCCAACGATGAAGCCATAAACCTAAAGGAGTCTACAAAACGAAACTTTACCGGTGAATCCGATGTTGATTTTGTAAAAGAAATATATTTCTCCTTATTGATGGGAAGTAATGTTTCCGGTTTTTGCTAAATCTCTAATCAAAAAATGTTAATCATATCCAGTAAGATTATGGAACACTATCGGCACAACAAAAGAATTTTTATAATTTACATTGCAGCTTTCGTGCGCTGCCCCGCGGTAGGTTCCAGTAAAATGACAGTGGTCTCTAACCCTTTTGGTACCTGCTTCAAAAGATTTTTCGCAAATGTGACAGTGTGTAGCAGAAAGAAATTGAAATGATTTTTCCTGCGAAATATTCATGGGTACAACGGTTTTCAGTTTATCCTCGATAACTTTAGATATGTTTTCCAGCTCCCCAGTAAACCATTCGATGCAACCGAGGCTTCTATTGCTAGTGTAAAACGATAGAGAGTCATCATAGGAACACTTAAAATAGAAACCTGCACTGATCGCGGTATGCTTTTGATATTTTTTGGTTGACGTATGTTGCCGTTGTAGATGGGTGAAAGGTTCTAACATGGACTCAAAATCACAGTATAAAATGAAAGGTACCTTTTCCTTGTACCTATAGTTTTTAAAAGATAGAGATTTCTCATCAGGGAAGGTAATTTTACATTTATTAATTTTAGAGCAATCTTCAATGTGACTATCTAACGCGGTTTCAGTACTAAAATAATTTAAACAAATATCACAAATATATTTAGCATGTGCTTTTTTACTTAATTGACTCGAAACTAACCGCGATAAATTTTTAATCAAACAAAAATGGTATTTAATTTCTACGTCTTCGCTGCTACTTTCATCCTCCTTACGTTCATCGAAATAAATATCTTGAATAATTAAAAGATTAACATGTCTCTCGAGTTTATTGTTGGTTAAACGAGCAGGTTCAACGTTATATTTATTCCTCCCGGTTAATTTTAATTGGTAAACGTTAGCTGAAATATTATTAAGTTTCTCAAATTTAATAATCTGCGAAATTTGCATTGGAAAATCAATTCCATCTAAACTCAGAACAGTTGAAGGATGAGGGTATGATGACGTTCTATCTGGATGTTTTAGTCTATCAACTGGATAAAGTGCTGCAACAATAGACCAAGCGAAGCAGGCGTCATCGTCATAATTTTTAACGTTAACACAAGCGTGTTTTTTATCAATTACCTCGGGGAGCCTGATAAAGAAGAAACCCCGTGACCCATTACAAATTTGTTAATGTTAATTTCTAAACTGATAATTTTACGTAACGCCCAACCGCTATCTTTTTCCTGGAACTCTTCTACCTTATTTAAAATTTTATCCGTAACATTTTCAAAAAACCAAACTTTTAGATCTGTACCCAAATCTATTACAGCATTTTTTGTGTTAAAATATTTAAAATCTGAAATTGTTTCGTTTGAATTAGGCCTGGCTTTAATAAATTCTCCCCAAAAAGCAGCGTTAACCTTTATGGTTGGATAAACCTTAAGAATTCTAGATATTCTATTTTTAAATAGGAAAAATGCGTCATTTAAGAAAGCTTTAACATCAATATGTCGCTTATTTATTATTATCCCTGAACGAATACGTCCAGCGAATATCGACTGAAGGTCTTGCCACATAACCCGCCGACTGCGGTTATCTCTATGCCCCGCCACTTCATGTTCCAAATATGAATTTAATAAAATTTTGATTCTTTTCAAGTGACCAATGTTAGTTTCTAATTTTCTTCTAGTCCCAACTGAACTAAACGTTTTATTAGCTTTGAGAAGCAGCCTCAATTGCCTGTTAATTAATTTAACAAAATTTTGCAAATTATGTGTATGGCTTCCAGATTGTACAACTTCTAAAACCTGGTTTAGTTTGGCAACAAAATTATCAGCTTCCAGAACAACAGGCCCCATAATTACCAATTAAATAAAAAAGAGTGCAACTAATGTAAAACGTTTTCTATTAAGAAACACGACACAAAAAATATTTGGGGTAATTACAGTTTTTTATGTAGACTCAGGTTGTTGATAATCTTGTGGCAGCTCCACAATCTCAAAGTTTTTGATTGGGTTCGGTTGATTACATTGCACTAGGCCCTTGAAAACCAAGCCGTACTTCCTAGGAACAAAGTATTCCAAATTTGCCTCGAATGTTGGCAAAGACCTCCTTGGTAAAAACATTGCGTTCTGACCCAAGTCGACAAGAACCGTCTTCCCAAACCGGGTGTTAACTATTTTTATCCCCCAAATCGGTATGGGTTGGTCCACAGGTAGGTCCAGTAGATTAATTACTGGAGTCCTGCGGATGGAGGAAACCTCATTAATTTGACTTAGATTCATGCTACAACAATAACTTGTATAACTAAAAGCTTGTTAAATGTAAAGAATGTTAGGCTAAGTATTTAATTACGTTAAGATCCAGATTATAACAATACAAAAGTTTGTAAAATGCAAAGAACTATTTAGAAATACATATGACTTACTTGTTAGGAGCACTAGGCACAATTACTTGTAGATGAAGACGTTGTAAAGGCACAAACTATTGAAGAACTGAAGCTGGAGCTAAAAGCGTAGTTGCTTCTACGAGGTATCGATGAAGACCGGCAAATGAACTTTATTTCAGTATATATATATATATATGTATATATATTCAATTCTTATCACATCCGGCCAACGTTCGTTACATTTGTTATCGCATGCTACCAAAACTAATTATTTTTAACGGTTTCCTGTTAGCGCTCGCTCTCTTGTCGTTATCTCCTTCCGGTCAGCACTCATTATTTTTTAACGGTTTCCTGTTTGTGTGTTTGCAGTTATCAGCAGCATCCGGATACGCTCGTAGCCTTATCGTTATCACTTTCCGACAGACCTAATTATTTTTAACGGTTTTCTGCTGTTAGCGCTCGTCGCCTTATCGCTATATGTCTACAATAAAAATTAAAAACTTATAATTGAAATGAAAACGCAAAGTGATGCCTCGGATTCTCCACGTGCCGCCATGTAGCCCGCCACCATGCAGACCGCCGCCATCTTATCGCTAACGACCAATCACCTTACGGGCAGGCCGCGGCCATCTTGTTGTTGTTGTTAGCGACCTGCCGCTACGTGCTACACCCCGCACCCCGCACGCCGGCTGCCACCATCTTGTCCCGCCTCCTCCAGACAGCGACATCTATAAAATCCTGGCGGCAGAATCCCGAACTAACCTTCTGGTCATTGATCAACTCTTCAGCGACCCGCCTCCTCCCAACAGCGACCCGTCTTCCTCCACGCAGACCGCCGCCGTCTTATCCTTAACCACCAATCACCTTCCACGCAGACCGCCGCCATCTTGTTCCTAACGGCCTAACACCTGCCCTCAGCCTACACAGGTAACCGCCCCCGTGCCGCCATGACACTTCTTGCACGCCAACACCCACGCGTCTCTTGCACAACGGCAATGACCACAAGAAGCCGCTGAACCCGCGCGACGAACTCGATGAACTGGCCGAATCTGCCCCACTTCCGGTGCTGAACTCGCCTAACCTATCTACTTGTTACGCATTAAAAACTGTTTCCGAGGTTACCCCTTTAGGAGAGCGTAGCTCCCTTAGGAGCCGCCACCGACAAAAATTGTACATAAGTTTTCGTCATTTTTCGACTTGTTTTACAAGCTCAGAAATTTTGAATACTTATTTCAGTTACACCTTGTATATATATGTATATATATATTGTCATGTTATGACATACTGCTCAATTATAAAACATTAAATAAAAGCAAATCTTAAAGCATAGGAGCGTTTTAAAATATTTAATTCCAAGTATGAACAATTAAACTGAAAATATTTATTAAATTGATAGATTTTCTTAAAAAGAATCACATGGAGTAGTAAAAATTAACTCAAATAGTTCTATTTTATGTCTAGTTTAAAAGAATATCACAAATTTGTGCAATGCAAGTTATATAATGGAAAATGACTCCGGAAATGTCAAAATTCACATGAAATTCAAAATAAAACAATTTTCCAACGATAATTTCTTGAAAAAAAACAGCACAGAAATGTAATACATGTTTGTCACCAACAAACCACCGCAGTACAAAACATTATCTGTACTTCATTTGAAGATTTTCATCGAAATTTTAAACGGTAGCTTTGTACAGTAGCGGCTATCGAAGAAATTTTACTAAATTTTCAATATACATGTAAATAACGTTATAGAAATTTAAAGTGTTATATATACCTTTAGTAAGTTCACATCCTTAGAACTGGATTTGATCCAATATATAGGTGCATTGTACAAAAAAGATATTGTATCATATGTCAAACGACAAACTTTGTAAATCTTGTTTTTAATCTAACGGTGAGTGTGAATCTGCTGTAGACATTGGCTACTAAAAGGACTAAAAAGCAGTATTTATTTTATGTATAGACTTTTCCATAAGTGAAAAATTTGTCAAAAACGATGTCATTTCGACACCTAGTACAAAA
This sequence comes from Anoplophora glabripennis, assembly GCF_000390285.2. Lineage (NCBI taxonomy): Eukaryota > Metazoa > Arthropoda > Insecta > Coleoptera > Cerambycidae > Anoplophora > Anoplophora glabripennis. Next base: position 22,859 of record NW_019417540.1, read on the forward strand.
TTAAGCCATAAACATTTATATAAATGCAAACCCAAGTGGAAAGTATGTAAGAACTTTAATAAAGAGGTCATAAAATAGATTTAGATAGGTAAAAACAGTTTTAAGTAAGAAATGTTACTGTATTTTCATAATTTAGCATAGGTTCAGAATAGATGTAAAATTATAACCTACAATGGAAAATGGGGTATCAAAATAACGAGAATTGTATCCTATAATCGAAAATAAGCATAATTTTCAGTTTTAGAAATCCGTATGCCCAAAATTTCATAAAATAAGTTATATCATATGACAGGTGACGTTGTAACCACAACAAACTTCTTTTGTTTTCGGGTTTATTAAAAGTGTTTTGGACGAAAACAGCCAGTTTGCTCATGATCTTTGAACGATAAACATCTGTGGTAATCTGAAAGAAAACAAGTGAAAATCACAAGAAAAATCAAGGCAACTCAATTATTTTAAAATTTGTACCTTTTCAAATCTCAAATGTCAAACTGATGTGAGGTTATAAGTTCGTCAAAAGTTGTGAGAAAACGAATTAGTCCGAACAGGGATCAAACATAAGAAAATTAAACTTGTACAACAACGAACTGTTAGGATTTGTGACCAATCAAGTGCTTCGACTACAGTGAATTTTCGAAAAGGGAATAAAGTGCGAATTCAAAATTAGTGACCAGTGCCTGA